>NW_020220065.1:695866-745273 GCF_003070985.1 Temnothorax curvispinosus | reverse complement strand
ATATGCATATATATATATATATATATATATATATATATATATATGCATATATATATAAACAATTTTTCCTATTGTATTTTCAATTAGCGCATCGTTATCTATTAGATATTCATAACAATTTATTCTTACTCTAAATTATCATTGAAAAAAACGTAATATTATCTCGAAAATTAATTAAAATCTCGGTTAAAATTAAATCTGTCGAAATTGTGATTTTATAAGTCTTGTCTTTCAATATTTCTTCTTTATGTCTTTTAGGTTTAACACTCGATTAATCAACGTTCGATCAACTGTCCGCGAACTGGAAAATTGAGTAGAAACCTCCATTGAAAATCGCAGCGGTTCCGGACGTCATCGTTGCTTGCAATACGAAAGGACGCGAGCGGGATTTGCGCGTTGTCGGTGCACCTCGACGCATTCGGTTCCACGACCTCCTGCAACTCGATCTCTCCAGAGAAAGAGCTTCGAGATCTTATCGCGGGAAACGCAGCCGGTTCGACGTACCAGAAGAATAAAAAGTAAAAGGTAAGGGAAACGCCGTGATTCGCGACAGCTCGCTAAATTAACTCCTCGGGTCAATCTACTTTCTCGCCTGGGGCTTGTAGAACGTGAATTGCGGAATGATTGATATTTAGAAAATCACTGTTATCGAGGGAAAAAATTGGTTAATTCTCCCTCTAATATGTAGCGCAAAGTAGTCCTACCTACACGCATAATTGCGATTAAGTTTGCATTAGCGAGAACATCGAAGTGTTCGAATATCTTTGTCATAATTCTTCAATATCCTTCAATCTCCTTCTCTTTCTGATACTGAACATCATTCTAATTAAGCACTAAATTAAATATTTATTTAAGTAAAGCTTTCCTTAAAAAACAAAGAATATGCTTTATCTATTGACAGTTTTAAAGCTGAAGCCACAGGAAAAGCTTCTTTTTCTACAGTTTGTAACTCGTAAACTATTAGAGTTTTATATTTTCTTCAGAAAAATTGAATTTTATAAAGAACAATAATTACAGTCTGAAATGTAAAAATCCGCATCGAATATCTACATGTGATGTAGATATCTAAAGAATGTCAAATTATCGCAATATCGTTGCGATCCCGTTATTGCTGTGAAGAACACTCGCATTATCATCTGCTCAGGATTATTAGTGTAACGCAGACCACGAGAGCCCGTTTCGACCCCGTTCGTACACCGGTATTCTACATATATACATAGAATTATATCGTAAATAAGCTGGAAAAGAAATAGGATTTGCCCACGCGTAATAACCGATCGTTTAGTCGCGGTCGGGATTTTTCTGAAATCATCGAACGAACGAAAAGGGGAAGCACGAAAAGTCGAAGGTACAAGCAACGGCCAGGAGAATAAGAGCGGACCAGTCAGCAATCTGCGAATAGAATCTTGCAGCGTAACGACGGCGGCGGCTGCTGTTACTGCCGTTCGTCGCTGGTGGAGCGACGGCGGGCTTCGGTGGCTGTACAAGCTAAGTTGTAACTCAATGCTCTCCCGATCTACCGACCGTGAACCAACTGCTGCCACACTCCACGCCCACCGATATATATTTTCAGTTCTTGCCCGACGCCTCGTCCCGGTAAACAGCCGTTACATTCGATGCACCGTTTGGGAAAACGAAATAGTTTCCCGGCGGAAGATTGCTATTAATATTAATATAGACTGACGTCAATGGAATAAGGTACGGGTGTGTTAAGTTATACTGTAAACCAAGTCCATGTCTGGAGTTTATCATTTTAGTTCTTAAATAAGTATAATGCGAATTATAATCAAAGATAAAAATGTAATACAAGAAAAACATTTTTATCTTTGATTCTTTGATTTTAATTTGCGTTATAACTTATTTAAGGACTAAAATGATAAAAATGTCCAGACATGGGTGTGTCCAGGCATTGGTACATTTACCTTAAAGATTGATTGATTGGCTATAGACTGACGCCTATGTACATATTCATCTCTGCAGAGATACGTTTGCAATTAATAAGCTAGGTAACGCCGAATGTCTGTGACTTATTTGTCGACGAGGTGCACGGACGGATTTGCGTTACTCGAGTGACGATCGTCTCTACCAAATTTCGAGGCTCAATGTCGCTGCCATAAGAAATTGATGGGCGACGAAGCTACCCGTCGGGAATATTTTTAAGTGCGTTTTGTAGTTGACGATATCGCGACAGCATTTACGAATAAATATGAAGGAACGGCATTCGATTTGTTATCGCACGCCGCGTGCGCGGGCGCGCGAAAAGAGAGATCGGCGTTATCGAGCGCCGAGACGACGTCCGACTTGAGAAACATCGCATGCTAAGATATTCACCGTCGAGTGGAGACCCGCGGATTCAATCTACCGAATGATTAAACATCTCACTTGGATATCAGCCTGGAGCGAGGCGAGACGCGCGAGGCGAGGGTGAAGCCGACTGAGGCCCGAGAGGCCGGGGATATTCCTCTCGAAACTTTTTTTCTTCCTCTCCTTCCGTCTTTTTATTTTTTTTATCTTAGAAACCGACCGGCGTCTCCGTACAAATTGCCTTTCGTCCCGCTTATCTCACCGCGGCCCCTCGCGCGCACATATTTAATTAGAATTAATGCTCGAGCCGCGTGAAAATTAGCATCGAGGTCTGTACGAGCTCGACATCCCGCTTGTCGTTCCCCACCTCCCTCCCCTTGCTATTCCCTTCGCCTCATTCCCTTGTCCGTTTCTTACGTCACTACCGGAAATAACCTGGCCGTGCAAGGTGCGAAAACCCGAATCGTTCGTGCGAGAGCCTACACAAACAAGCTTCGACGGAGAGAGAGAGAGAGAAGGGATAGAGCTTCGTTAAAACTTGGAATTCTTATCCGGCAAAGATCATCGTACCGAAACATCTTTAACGACGACCTACTTCTCGCTTCTTGTTTACACACGCGATCCACGTGTAAACTGGTGGAACTGTCGTCGTAAGAAAACATTTCGTGGTTGTAACGTTCGAGAAGGTCGACAGGTTGTTAATTGAGTGCGCGCGAACGTTTTTTCGCTAATGAGAACGCGTGCGTGGCACATATCATGGGAAATAACGCGCGCGATTCTGAGCTTCCATCCGAAGTATTCGCGATATTTAGAATTACCACCGTTGCTCCTCCCGCTTGATTCATCGCGCGGTGATACATGTTGGCAGAAAAGCAGTGTAACTTCAGGCGGAGAGGAATGAGTTATCGCATTGGACCCCGGGGAAGAAGGATATTTCTAAGCGAAAAACTGAAAATGCCGAATATAATATATATCTGCCGTTCTAAAATCGTAGGACACGGAGAGAGGAGAGAAGGCGAAATCCCGAGTCTCTCCCGCGGGAACGTAGATTCGCGATATAAGGGATCGACAGCTCGACAGTTCTGCCGTCCGTATCGATGGAAGTTGATATATAAACTGCGTCTCGTGTCCAAAAAAAAACACACACGGATATATCCAGCGTGTTAACATACTTTTATGGATATTTCGCGCAGGTTGAAACAGAAATGTGCAAAAAATTTTTTACTGTTCGAGACATGTACAATATAATACTAAAATATTTTAACGACTCTTCTGTTTTGACCAATTAAAAGATAATCTTAATTAATGCCGTTACAAATTACAATTATAATTAATATTATCTCTCTTTGGTCACTTTATTATATAACAACAGACAATTTGGATTCTCTATAAAGTGATGATCGCAAACGCGATCTATAAAACACAATTGGGCGAAGAGATATTTTCATGGCTCCGTTTGTCGGGCGAAGGAAAATCGCACGATCGGTACGACATGTCTATCTAATTATCGCGGGACACTGTCTCGGTATTCCGCGAGCAGGACGCGGAATGACAGTCATTCTATATCGGGGCACCGATATCGGGGTCCGAGGGCTGCCTTCGGCTCAGTTTGCTCGCGCTCGGCCGAGCCAATCACGGCAAAGCCGTTCCCGTACCGGAAACCGGAAGCGAAGGAATCTCACGCGTGCACGTGTGTACGTGGCCGCGTACGCCCGCGCACTTTGCACATGTATGCGTGGTACATATGCGTGCGCGCTCGTATACACGTGGAAACGGGGAGGGTGGTGCCGCGGGTAGGGGGAGGATATTGAGAGCGACTCGGCGGCGTACTGGACATAATTTCCGCCCGACGAGATCGGAATTGCTAATGACGTCACTACCGCCTCCGCATCATTCACGTTGCCGTATGTGGTCCGATGTGCCCGGTTACAAGTTACTTGCGAGCTGCATCGCTCCGCTGCGTATCGGGAAGCTGCGGGTTCTTGTCGCATTAACCCTCGACGGCCGCTCTAGAGGGTTCTCCACCGGAGCGCCCGTCTCTCTAACACGGGCTCTCTAGAATTTATGTTCCGAACCGATGTCCACTCCGAGCTTAACATTGACACGCTCTATTCTTCGATGCGTGGCCTTTAAAGCGATCACGTAGGGTTTAAACGGCACTTTTAATCACTAAACAAAAAGTTGATGCATGCATACGTAAAGATTTTGTTGTAAAAATCTATTTATTTTGTGATATATACGCGTAATATCTATTTTAAAATAAGAAGGGATATACCTTCGTTTGGTGCAATATGACTGACAATTATCGGCGGCATACATAAATTCTATGTAGATTTTCAGCTGCAGCGTGACCTTTGACCGCTCATCGATGAGTAACGATATAATGGCGAAATGTAATTACTTGGCGCGTCATGACGCATTTCGTTGTCACTGTCACGAGATCGTTAAGGAAATATATTGACGACGCGGTCCCGGTGGATGAAATAGACTGCATTAACGAAGGCTAAAAGCAAAAGATCTGTGACGGAGCTCGCGCTGACGACGTAACATGCTTTTTTTTCAACGACTGACTCCTGGCTACTGTTCCCTATTAAATGGCGCATGAAGCTCGATATATCTCTCGCGGTCATTGTCAGAAGATAATAAAAAAAAAGGGGGAGAAAATAGAGGGAGGGAGTGTGGGAGCCACATGACGGGCTCGTCATTCCATAAAAACTGTCCGCCGTGAAAACCAGCTCGTCTACCAGCCGATATACATCCACGCCGGCGTTTCTTCGCGAATTTCAATCGCCACTGTCGAGCTCGCTGGCAGTCTTTCTCATTAGCGTCACACACGCCGATGAGGTTTTTCATTAGTCCCTCGCAATGCATTCCTGTTAGACAGCCTCGTGGCGACACCGCGACGCACGAGGGACATCGAAGGGTGGCGAATGTGGCGATGAAATAGGCGGGGGGAGGGGGGGCCGGGCGGAAGGGGTCGAGAGACATTTTTAATTACCAGCCGGAGGTACCGACTCTGCCTCTCCCCTCAACTACTCGCCATCAGCTGCCAAATATTTCCGGCGTGTCATTGGACGGCTCTCGCGATCACCATCCACCTACCCCCATGCTACCCTTTCGCGTCCGTCGTCGTCGTATCTACCGAATTACTTTCGATTGTCACGGCCGCGCGATTGCGATATGATTGCCGCATCTGCATGATTTCTCCTAAATGCTACGAAATTTAGCATTTAGGACTTTGATATTTTAAATATTTAAATAGTGCGAACCGCAAAGGGATTGTCGTTGTTATATACGTGTATTATAACCATCTTATTTAAAGTATTATTTTTCCAAAATTTTATATTTTTAAATTAAGACATCATAAGTGCAATAATTTACAAAGACCCTTAACTCCTTCTTTTTTTTGGTACTGCTAGGAATAATAGTTGCTAAGCTTAAATATTCTATCGCGTGCATCTTGGAGATATCTCTGCGCACGTTGATAGACGAGAAAAACAGGACGACGTGGAAGAGACTTCGATGGCGCAGCCATCGTACGTGGCAGAGCCCGCATGCATCTGCCCGAATGTAGAAACGCGGGAGGAAGGGTAACGTATGTGACGTCCACGAGACGGCGTTAATATTTGAAAGCCATCCTCCTGCTGCCTTCTCATCCTACTCCTCCACCTCCGCTTTTCCACCTCCGCTCGATGCCGAGTGACACCTCTCGTGCGAGCGGAGGCACTTGACGATTATTTATTTATAGGCAAATGAAGTAGAGGCTCCCATTAATTGATGGGCTCTCAGTGGCCGCCAGTCGGGGGATGACGTCTATCATTTTAATTTACCGCGTCGTTATTAAATCGTCCTACCCCCCGGACGAGGAACATGCGAGTCAGAGAGACTGTGTACGCGAGAGGGGAAATCCCTTTAACTCGCGAGCTTTGCCGCGGCTGTCTGAGCGTGAAGAAATTAAACTCTGGATGAATTTTGTGTATTTATTTATTGTCTACCGAACATTTATAAAAATCGCTCTCTCTCTCTTATTAAATTAAATACTATTAAGATCTTTCCAACTTTGTTTACATAAGAAATTTTATTGATATCGAGACAGTTATTGATTAAAAAGTCCGATTCGCAAATTTATCTTAACCCTGGCTTATACAGACGTCGATTAATTAAATTCCCGTGATTTATGTTTTTATTTTCTGTCAAATATTGATTCCGCTATTAAACGACCTCTTCGCAGCCTTCCCCGAGTCTCTAAAGGATCTCGAGTGTTAGGTAAAAGCTGCGAGAGCTCCGGTTGTTTTAATTACTTTTTAATTTCTTTCGGAATGGCGAGGCGTGCCTACATAATTCGAGGCATTTTTATTGCGAGTACGAGCCACTTCATTTTGCTGGATAGTTAGTACGTGCGTAATGGTATATGTATATTCGTACCCGCTTTGAATAATATCCAGACCGTGAACAGTCGCCGGTTTTAAGGCTCTAGGGACGAGTACATCACCCAGAACTTTCTGCACGGTCCGGAGAATAGCCGGAGGAAATTAGTCTACGGTAGCAAAACTGAGCTTCTTCCACGGCGGTGCGTTTACTCCTTATTTTTTTCCGCCACCTTTACTTTTCTCAGGCACAAGAAATACATACACACACACACATATATATATGTATATGATCTAATGAAATATATTGTTACTCGCGCGCATAAGATTAATATTGTGAGTTGAGTTACAGCAATGTAATAACGATGCAAAATATCATTAGCGAATGTTTGAAAATAATATAATATTATTTTAAATACGATAACTCACTTTTGCAATATTATTGTAATATAAGAATAAAATAAGGACATAGGCGGTAAAAAATAAACTAAATGATTATGGACCTCCGCAGACTTTATGCAAACAGTTAAAGATTAAAGATTATCTTTATTGAAATTTAAATCCAATTCAAATTCTACGAGTAATTTTCTATATCAATATTGTCTTAACATATTTGCAAAAAAAAAAATAAAATAATTGTGGATATAATCCAAGTTACTTAATTGCTCACATTTAAGTCATAACGTCGACAATACATTAGCGAGACATTGACAAGCGTTCCATAAAATCCAGTTAATAGTAGCATAATCAAAGTCATCTTGCCAGAGTTACTCTCTTGCAACGATAAGAAGGGACCTCGTTGTCGTTCGTGGTTTTCGGAAAGAAGGTCGTTTTCTGGAATGATGAGTGGGAGGGGAAGGAAAAGGAAGGAGAAAGAGAGAGAGAGAGAGAGAGAGAGAGAGAAGGAGGAGGAAAAGGAGCGCTTGAAAGGATAGAGGACGCTCCCCGTCGGCGAGTAAACCCACGATTTATGGTAGCGTCGCGACGTCCGTCTTCACTCGCCGTGACGCCCTTCCACCTACTACTCGAAAAGTCCGATGCGAGGACACTGCCATGCGCAACGGAAAGCCACGTAGTTGACGTCTTCCTGCGCATATTCTCCTCATTCATGGGATAGGGATAACGTGTCAACAAGACGTAAGCAACATCCTTTTCGCGAGGACATTATCTCGCAGTGACAAATTTCTAAAAGATCCCTTTTATATTTTACAATGTTTGATTACAATAATGCCACACGTATCGATGATCTACGACGAGCGCAGATACAGTCATCTACGTCAATAAGTAATCAGTGTATATGATTAAAACTATTCTATGTGATTTTTTTATATAAGCGTGTGATGCTATTTTATAAGCATGCAATTTTTCATTAAACATATAAATAGCATACAAATTTTATATATTAAACTACTTATTTTTGGAACAAAATGTTTTTTTTCTTTTTATTTTTATTTAACATTGAATATAATCTTGTGAAAATAATAAACATTGCTTAAAATGAGAGATACAGAATAATGTAATTTTGAAATTTACATAGGTGGTTATTTCTTAAACTCAACTAAAGAAACAGATGACAACGCGACAACATATGAACATATATATCTTGAGTTACAATGGACTTAATTAAATATCAATTCAACCATTCCCACTTCTTTCTTCCTCTCGTACATTTTTAGGCATTTTTCTTCAATTTCATCATTAATGATGACAATTTACGTTACCATGGTACATTTCATTATTCAGCGCGTAATATAATCGCGCTTTACACGAGGTCACAACGCACAATAGACTCATTTTTGGCGATAAACGTACCGGCTTCAGCGGCGGTGAAGCGATCGCGCTGTTACTCGAAAATTCTCGCCGTGAAACGGCGCGGCGGACGGGGCAATAAGAGCAGAGCGAGAGGAAGAGGAGCCAGCGGCTATCGCGCGTCTCCTCCCTCTTTCTTTCTCTATCCACGGGATATCAGTATGCGCGGTACGATTCGGCCACATCTCGCGCTCATCCCTCGACTTATTGCGGCTTAGCTCCCTCCACCGTAGCGCACACACGCCATCGTATTCGTCCCTGCGGATACACCGCCGTCGCACCCTGAGCACATCCCCGGTACTAGTGGTTCCGTACACGCGCGCCGGGCTTACACGTCCGCCTTGCGCCCAAAGCCTCTAAATTGTTTCCATCATAAGTCCAGATACTCGCGGCGCATATATACGCCGGGATAACCCTCCGCCGTCTTCCCCAGGAGCCACCCTCCCCCTCCCCCCAGTTCTCCGCCGCGAAAGACGCTCGTGAAATACACGAGCCACTCGTCGTGCCATTAACCCTCGATGATAAGCCTGGGGCCTACGAACGTGTCTCTTTCTACTTTTCGCGACTCTTTTTTTTTTATACGATCTCGCTACGCTACATCGATTCGTAATCGTCCGAATACAATTGGGCCGCCGAATTGCTCTTGAAAAGTTCGAATGGTACTTTAGAACGTTTACAATCGCAAGTTCGACCGTGTTCTCCATCCTGTTCATTCTCAATAAATGATCGGGATTATTTGAAGGATCGACATCTAAAGATCTTATCGGGATCGGCACGACTACTGCATCCATAATTCTCGCTCGTTCGCGTTTGAATTCGTACAGACGTTTATCCGATCCGCTAGTTTCGACACAGTGAGTATTAAAGTGTCGGTAGGTGGTATTCTTGTGGCATGATAAAGGACAAAAATATGAACGATGTTCGGGTTTATTGCAGGCAAACATATGCTAGAACGAAGTGATCTTTTTTGCTCATTGTTTTAGCGAATAGCAATAATGATGAATTCAAATTGCACGTATATATTCAATATTTTACGTAAAATGCAAAAAGGTTTGATAAACTCCATTCTTATTATAAACATCGATATTGTTGAAGTATTATTTATACATCAAATTCTAAATATAACTTGCCCATAATAATTAACACCATCTGTAATAAAGATATCGATATTATATTTCTCAATGTTATATGTAATTAGATTGAGAAATCTGTTACAAATATATCTCGGCACATTTGAATACGTGATTGATTTGTGTAGGTCATTGAGCAAGCTATATATCTATCCTTTAAACGTGACTTGAACTGATGCCGTCAAAGTGTCGCAATGCGGTACAGATCTCATACGTGTTTTATGAGCGCCGGCGTGTAAACTCGTATCGGAATAACTGTGTACTCGGTGGCTGAAGGATGGAGACGGGGGATAGCCGCCGGGGGATAGCTGAGGTGTGTACGACGATGGAGTCGGTGTTTACGGGAGAAGACGAGGCGAGAGGCTGGGACGAGAAACGGGACGGGTTGCTGTGCCGGGCAACCGGGCGACGGGCTTCTCGCAGAGAGAAGAGAAGGAAGGAGCGATGGATGCGAACGAGGGGGTTGTTGGCGGGGTAGGGAGGAATGGAACGGGATGATAGCGAGGTCTGATTACGTATTTACTAGGAGCGGAGGCAAGAGCGGAAGAGAAAATTCGCTCGGTTCCGCGGTTCCACGGACGGCTGTGCGACTATTTGAATTATGCATGGACACGGCTTGCCTACAACGTGTATTGTTTGCGGTACGCGATTCCGATTCTTGAGAGCGACGGTGTACGTATGACGCCGGTAGGAACAAGTAAAATCCCACGTTGGGCTGCACCAGTCCTTGAAAACCAAACCAAAAGCCGTGGTTTAAATTTGCATTTCTTTGATTATAATCTTTCTCTTTCTCTCTCTCTCTCCCCCTCCTCTCTCTTTCTTGCTCTCTTTCTAATATGTAACAAAAATTGCGAAATATTAACGATTACTTTATCAATTTATAAAAATTATAATTAAATTATTAATATTATTTATTACTTATCATCAACTAAAATTTTCCATTTTTCGGAAGTAATACATGATATGAAAGTAATCTGTCAAAAACCAATGTACATCTACGAGGATTTTATTCATGCGAGCTACTTATACGAATAGATATACTTGTGATAATCACATAGCATAATTCTATAAATCCAGCCATTAAATTCTGTCAATGAAAAAATATTATAATTGAAGATTCAACATACGTATTGAAAACTACAAATTCTTGAGCCTTGCCTCTCGCCATTTACTAGTATCACCTTTTCGTCTCGCGCCGATTTTACGCCGCTGATCGTCGCGGACGTCGTTCCTTTTTGGAAGTCCCCGTGAGAAACGTCACCGCAACTACGGAATGCTAATGTTCTAGCGCCACCGTTTCGCTTTGCACTGTAAGCTGTATCGACGCGAAACTCTCTTGGAGGGAGAAACATGGACCGTGAAAAGCTGCCGATTTCTACGATCGGTGCACCATGAAATTCGATACATCAGTAAATCTCGATATTTCAGAAGGCCGTCTTCGTTCCACCCGCAACGGTATTTCCGGTTTCGGGCACAATATCGGAGTATCGGCGAGCATTGTTTCACGTTGGGGTGCCTGCGTGATTTTTAATTTAGCTTCACAGTAGTAACTAACTATAGAGAAATGGCACTGAGAGTTGAAAACGTTTCGGGAGTTTGCAATATTGCTGCTAGATTGAACATTTCTCTCTCTATATTTATGTATGAACTCTCTAAAACATTTAACCATTTTTTTTTACAAAATTTTATTACTGTTAATTAAAATCTAATTTTTAATGACGATCAGCAACTTAGACGTTTCTGCGATTTCTTTTTTAATTTGCTGTGCCCTAATTAAAAGATTATTCAATAAAAATCAATTATTTATTGGTCTTCCGGTCTTTTAATTAATGATGAACCAATTCGACCAAGTGTATTCATGTGTAGAGATATTTATATTATGATATTTCAATACATAAACAGCATAGCGTATTACTCTCCTCGAGGCAGTCGCGTAGAAGGTATTTCACTTCTTAATCCGACGTGACGCATCGCCAATGCGATCAAGTGAGGTAAAGAGTTCAGATTTTGGCAAAGACACGAAAGAGACGGAGAAACTGAGTTTGGCTCGTAAAACGTGGCTACACGATTTCTCGTGTGTGCGTGAGAATAAGAGAGACTCGGTAACGTTGGTTGCCTTAAGTCTCTGGTTGTTAAGCCGCGAGACGAATTCCTCTGGACGCGCTTCTTGCTAACGCTAACGTCGCACCTAATCTCCCTTTCGTCTCTCTTTCATCCATTTTAACTATACAGCTCTTCGCAGCCGCACGATGGCGAAATGCTCTTTCCGTGCATTAGGACCTTTTCAACCGAGTACCGCCATCTCGACTGCGTATGAGATGCTCGGATGTTAAGATTTCGGTCATAAACAAAGATGCTTCGCCGCGAGCTAATTATCCCGCGAAGTTAGAAAAAAAATGTATATAAATAATGTTTAGTCTTTCCATCCGTATATAAAATATATATTCTATCCTTATACGAATATAAACTATCTATTTAGAGAGATTAATTTCTCCAGCGCATCTTTACTTTGTGATAGATATATAGATTTTGTGTAGATTGCCACAGTATGTGATACGCTAATCATGTAAAACAAAAAGATGCCGCGATGTAAAGAAAAAAAGACGTTATGAAAGAAGAAGAATCGGCCAGAGAATTCGAAAAAAAAAAAAAAGAAATCGGCAATCCACCGGAACTTATGAAAATTTAGCTAGCAACAGAATCCTAAATCTCATTAAAACACGGAACCCGCCGCGAGGTCGGCCGGTGAGGATGTGCCGGGGTAGCAAACGGGGGGGTAGGGAGAATTTGAGAACGGTGGAGGGCTAGCGAGGGAGCCGCTGACTGCAGGGATGCCACCCTAATTACCTCGGGCTCGATAAAAAAAACGAATTAAAGAAAAGAATGAGGTGGGGCTGCTCGTGACAGCCAGCTAATCGGGGTGTTTAAGAGTCTACACTGATCGCCAGGGCCTCGTTAAAACCGGGCGGAGGGTAGGGCAGCTCTCGCTGCCTTATTTTTGCCGGGCGTGATAATGGGGATTGCTGGCAGGGCAAGCTGATGGCGTGGGCGGCGTGGAGCGCGGGTGGATGGCAATGAGAAAGAATGCTGAATCGCATAGCCACGGTTATGATTTACGGTGCTAGGCCCGCGCCACTTTGCATACCGATCAACGGCCGAAATCGCGGCCGGTTATTACGCGATGGTCACTGGAAACTTTCGTGATTCATCGGTTACTTGGCGAAAAATGGCGACGAAAAATTGCGGCGGCCGGCTACCGCCAATTTCGATCTAATTAACCCCCGCGACTCTCGGCAGCCGCTCTTGCGCGAAGCTTATATTGGTGCAGTAAATTTTCGCGCGCATAGAGAAGCGATTATAACGTATTTATTACACCGGTCGATTGTAACGTACCGTTTCCAGTCTTTGAAAATGTAGAGATCAACTTTAATGATTCGAGTATCCATAATAGAACTACCAAGATTGCGGAAATAATAAGAAATTGCCGGTTAGTGCAATCAGAATAAAAATTTGCAAGAATATTTTGATGATGTTTGTTCGCTTTACAATACAAAGTGGAAAAGAAATTTTGCTCAAGATGAACAATTTCGACGAAAATCGACGATTTCGACGTTGATAACAAAAACTAGAAAGAGAGAATATCATGCTTTTCTGTAACTAACGAGGAGGCCCTCTCGTAATTAAATAAAGTTACTTTTTCCGTCTGCCATTATCTCTTATCTAAGCGTCGTGACACCGCTGCGACGGCCGACCGAGGCGCGAATCCCGATATTTTATTTATTTAGATGCTGAGATGAGAAAAAGTAATCAAGGGTGCGCTAATGGAAGGCCGGACTCTTCCCCATTTCTGTCGGTGAACTTTTTTTGTTTCTGTTTCTCCCGGCCCTCGCGCGCGCCCTCCTGACTATCACCCTTCTACCTCCATCCTCATCCCCCCGTACCCCTTCCGTCCCATCGCCCACTATAATTACGCACCGACCGAGGCTCTCTCGTGCACCGCCTCGCTCCGAATAAATAACGCAAATGAAACTTGTCTACCTCACTGGTAACGACAGCGCCTCCGCGTTTGCTCGACGCGATATGTTCCATAAACGCAAATGTAAGCTTCAATTAGACAAGCGTGGTAATTGCTGGATCGTTAACAAAGTGATTAATTAACGAGCATCGCTTATTCAAAGCGTGCATCTCCTAGATAAACACTCGAGAGACCAATTTTGTTCGAAAGATTATTTTTTCCTTACTTTTTTTTTAAATTAAAAACAGCTATTTGAAAATATATCTTTCACTAAATGTATTCATCAAAAATGCATTATTACAACAAAGTGGCCTGCTAACAATAAGTCGCTCGTTCCTTCTCTTTTATTAACATTTCGATTTTATAATCAGCATCACACTCCACGCCGATCGTGCACCTTCTTTTTCAACGACTTCTTAAATTACCGCTCGTTCGTATTTTTATCTAAATATGATATGTACCTGCCGCCAGATCCCGATTGCCGCCGTTTCGCGCTGGTGATACGTCAACTGGTCGATTACCGACATCAATTATTGATACATTCAACGATATCCAGCTACATCCGGCGTGAAACGACGTATGCGCTCGTCTCTCGTGGACTTTTATTGCTCACGCGAACAATTTTTCCCGATTCCCGTCGCTTTTTAAATATTAGATTTTAACGTGGCGCCAGCGTTCCGAATCTGTTATTGACGAAATTGAAAGGGCGCCGTATTTCGCGACACACGGTTTTCAGTGTTTGTCTTTCGATGTCACTGTTGTCATCTGAATAAACGTATCGAAATTAACTTCATATTTCCCCCTTAGATTCTTCTTCCTATCTATTTTCTCTCTCTCTCTCTTTCCCTCCCCCCTCTTCCTTTCCCCTCTCTCTCTTACTCACTCACCCCCCTCTCTCTCCATCTCTATCTCTTTCATAAACCCGAATACGGACATTCACATTGCACAAGGAAATTGAAACATCTACCGCCTCGAAGCAACGTGAAACCATGATTTAGAGAACGGTTTGAGTTATGTATCCTTCTATATTAAAGTATTTCAAATGCAAAACCATTTCGCACGCTTACACCGCTACAACGGTAGTTTCCGCTACGATTCTGCCCGTTATCATTGACAGTACGAGGAATTTTTGACTCGTAATGATTAATAAATTCTCGAGAAGAAAACATTATTCGTGAGTAAAGACATTATAAAAAATTTT
Organism: Temnothorax curvispinosus; assembly: GCF_003070985.1. Classification (NCBI taxonomy): domain Eukaryota; kingdom Metazoa; phylum Arthropoda; class Insecta; order Hymenoptera; family Formicidae; genus Temnothorax; species Temnothorax curvispinosus. The sequence goes on along the minus strand of NW_020220065.1, from coordinate 730,447 downwards.
TTGTCATGTTTTCTATGTGAATAAACAAAATAATACTTTAATATAAAAAATATTTTTATTTGAGTTAATTAAGAAATATAGTATAAATGAATTAACTAAGTTGCCTTTATTTGATAGGTGAATGAAGTAAAATCGTAGAGACAAAATAAATGTTTATTTGCGATTGAGAATATGGTTAAAATAATTGAATAAAATTGTTCAAAATTAATGATTTATTATTTAAACCAAACTGAAAAATAGAGTAAACCAAACCATTATATGATGTATGAATCAACATCATTTATCTGACAGCGATTTAATTGTTTTCGATTATATATACTTGATACGTTAATACTTGAGAATATTTATATGTGTGTCCAAGCTGACTTTGCAGACAAAGTAACGTCTTACTTGGTTTAAAATCGAATTTGTTTCTCGCGACGATCCATTATCGAGAACCTCCCATTCTCTTCTGTTCGAGAGGCCTCAACCTTATCTATTCTCTTTTTTTCCTCGAGTCTTCGATGAGCGCCGAGACGGAGGCTCGTGCACGCAGGTAGCAAAGTAGCAACCGAGCGAAGGATGGACCATGCATTATGTATAATACATCACGTTATTGGTTCCCTCAGTGATTCCACCCCTTGCCGGTGTTATCGTGTACCGCGGCACGGCACGGCACGGCCTAGTAAAACATAAGCATCGGGAAACGATAAATAAGAGAAACGTGGCCCGCATACCGCGCTACGTTTCGCTCGCTCTCCCGCTGAAACCCGACAGAGGGAAAATGTCCACGTCCTCTCTTTCTCCCTATCGCTCTCTTTCTTTTTTTCTTTCGCCGTTCGGTCGTCTCTGTTTCTCATACCGTCTCCCCGGTATCGCGACTCTGTTCCGTTCCGATTTTGTCTCCTGGTTTACGAGGGTAACGGCATCCACCCTAGACCACGGAAGCGTCGTCGGGGCTTTCCATCGAATTCTCGAGCACCCTCGAAAGGACAAACCGAACCACCACTTTTCGATTCAACCCCTCGACCTATCACGTATGCGTACCCCGGGACCCCTACGGTGATACTACTACATGCTTCTTCCGATATTACGCCAAATTGTTTAGCTTATTTGTAAGGATTTATCGTGGGAATCCGCGAGGAAATCAGCCGAGCAATTTAAATGATGCAGAGAACCGTTGGAAATAGATATTCCACATCTATAGAATAACGAAAAAGATACCATCAACTTTCTAAAAAATTTACAACCTAATTGAAAGTTACCACATGCTTTAATTTACAACTTTCTAGTAGAAATTACATTTTTATTTCGTCAACAAATAATAAACAAATAAGATTCTTTTCTAAAAAAAGTTTAATTTTATTTAAACTCGATGTTAGTCATGTGTGAATAAGGCTCGACTAACTCAAATTAGTGTTTAATAAAAAGTGTCTAATTCTAACAATTCTTATTTCTATCAAATTGCATTTCGATATTGTTACCGAACCATAGTCAAAATCGAGTCATAAACAAAGCAACGGCATCCCCATCGGAGGAGTAAAAGACATCCGGTATTGCCGTACATCATCGCGAAGGGATGACAAGGCGTGATGATAAAAGAGGGACAACAGCGGCGGAGGCTGAGGGCGGTGGGTCGTATGTAATATCGGCATTAGGGAATATGTCAACATTCATCACGTTATCAAGTTGGCCGCACACACTGCGTGTTGATACACAATTATGCGTGGCAGCGCGCAGCACTCTCGCACCGTTCTTCGGCGTTGACGCGGTCGCCGCGCTGGAAGCGAGGCGAAGGATATGGTGTGCCGAGAGGGATATACCGGGGCTATAGCGAACCGCCAACCCTCGTAAGGAGAAAGACCATCGGACGTTTGCCATACCGGCGCACCACCACGTGCCACGCGTGGTGATCCATGACTCCTCCGAGAGAGAGAGGAGTAAGAGTTAGGGAAATAGGTTCGGAGAACTTGTTTGCTCCGTCCCACGGGCGACCGACTCCTCGACGGGAATACGGAATCGTGCGCGTAACGGCATGTGTTGAAATTGCAAACGGAGAAGGATTCTCCGGCGCTCACCGGCTATGAGCATCCGGCTCGTCTCGAGTCGTTTCAAGATCACGCGGATCTGGATCTATCGAGCGCGCCCGCAGTATTTCCTCCGAACGTTTCACGTGAGATTACGTTACCCGCATTGTACGTTGAACATGCTACGTTAGTATCGATATGACTATATAGATATCTTGTTTTTAAATTAGAGAATAAAATATATAGTTTATATTTGAGGAAAATGTAAGCCGATAAATTTATTACGTTTAAAACGGGGTCAATGATTTTATAATAACGTATGAATAACGGAAGCAAGAAAGGAGAAAAATAGAAACTAGAGAGAGAACGATAACCGAAAGCTCATTGGGAATTCATGCGATATATAGGAGAAAGACTCTGAACTGAAGATCGACCTATGGCGGATTGCGAAGGGAAGGGACGTGCGCGCAGCGCTCGTGTACAGAGAGAACAAGGAGAGTTAAGGAACGGAGGAGGAAGGAACTATGGAAAGGGGTGGTGGGAGAGCGTGGTGACACTCTCATTTCGGAGAGAATTTACAAGCAGCCCCCTCGCGTGCCTCGCATAGTCAGACCTAGTCCGACCTCTTATATATATTGCTGAGCGTAGCCAGCACAGTCTGGCATAGTTAAGTGCGCTTCTACTAGATGTACCTGAGTGCTTACGAAATTCATTGACCTCGAGAGCGGTTGTCGGGGAAATAGTTGAGCAGAATGATCTTGCGCCATCCTATTGCATACAGCTAAGACATTATTAGTCCTACGTATGTTCTAAGCCTAAATTTCTATTTGCTTAATAATAATTTTACACCGAAGCTTCACGCAGAATTTGAATAAAGTAAATTGCATTGCTTGTATGGAAATTATAGCTATACACTGTGCAGATGTATATTAATTATATACCAGGTAGACATTTACAAATTGAAAATACGGATTGGAAAAGTTACATATGTATATTTTTATAGCAGTAAAGAGAGACTAAGATTTATCGAATTTTCTTTAATATTAATTGCATTTTACTTAAATATATATAGCAATAGTTAAATATTTAATATGTCTCCTTGTATTTATACAAACATTTGTTTCTAACCTTTCTTAAACATTTCCCATAAGATCTTTAATAAAGCATAAAAGCAATTTTATCATTTAAACGTAAAAAAACGCAAATGAACAAAAATGGATAAAAGATCCGCGGTATCTAAATGCATGGCGAGCAGTTGATACCGTAGCAAAGGTACAAGGGTGAGTCCCAAGCGCGATACCAAGCACCTTACAGGTTGCCACGATTACCTGGGGTGCAGGTGGTCGAGTTGGTGTCGGTACCACCCCGCGCCGCCCTTGCGTCAACATTCAGCGATCCATCTAGCGTCCACCCATCCCTTTGTTTCCCTCTCACTCGCACCCATGATCGCGCCATCACTCTCAAACTACCTCATTGCCCCCGGGCACGCAATCATTATGCTACCCCTGCGATACCTCTGACCGACGGGTGGGCCACGCCAACGGAATCGTTGCGCCATTATGGAAGTTATGTGGGCGTGCACGATTGCAGTTTGCTCCTTGCCAACTTTATTTACGAATTGGATCGCATGACGATACGACCTTACCGGAGTTAGATGAAACGTAAAACGATGCCTGACCCGTTCTTCGATTCCTGCAGAAATCTTATCAACCAATCTGCATCACGACGATGCGTCGGGGTCTCCTTGCTGACGTGCTTGTATTTAATTAAACTTCCATTGTTATGAATTGCAATATGTTTCTTTTTTGTGAATAGCAAGCATTAATCATTGCAATCGAATTATGATTGGAAAAACTGTGATAATATTTAATTAATGTTAATTTCAAGTATAATTTAATACGAGTAATGACATTATTTTCGGTTTTTATTCAGATTAAAAAAGAAAGACGAGTTAAGAAGTCTTTACAAAAATACTCCTGCTCGCATGTTTATAAATATCTAGATCTATAAATATCTAGATATTTATTCTACATACTTTCTTTATCAGTAATCCTTGATATTTGCGAAAATGTCAAAAGGTCGTTCGTGGACAAGATGCGCTAACATATATTGGTGGTTGGATACCGTTGCGGGCCAAGAATATGATAGGATAGGACAGGATTGGTATAGAGCCGGCGTCGTTGGAGGGTATGGGAAGGAAGGTACGTGTCGCCGCGGGGTAAACTTACATGCATATCCTGAGGGAGGCCGCGCGGCGTCAGGTTGGCACAAGGGTGGCAGAAGTTACGGCGTCTCGACGACGCCACTTCCTAAGTCTGCTCTAGCATTACCGTCTAACCTACCTACTTACCACCCTTGCATCCGAGCGAGGCTCCGGCTAGAAACCCTCGATTCTATCCACCCTCCAACCACCCTCTCTCCCTCTCTCTCTCTCTCGCTGCTGAACAGACTCTTCTTGGTAGGTCCCAGCCGGTGCCTTGAAGCTACTTTGAGCTGCTCAAAACGGCACCGCCGTCTCTCGTGCTCGGCGCAGTTTCGTACGAAGGCGAGAACGTAAACGCAGCCTACAGGGTTGTAGAAACAACATGGCGCGCTTCCAGAGTCCGTCGCAAGAGTTGGGCGAGACTCGCTGGAACACGCGGCGAGGTCGTCCCGGAACAGACAAATTTGATGTGCCTTCCGGGCTAACGCGGTAACAAGTTTCCGGCAAGTTTTCTCAAGGTGGGTAGGGGAGGGCCGCGGGTCGGAATATTAAATTTGTTTAACAAGCCACCCCGCTCTTACTTCGACTCCGCTAATTCTGCGTCCTTCGTCCTTCGTCCGGCTTCGGGGCGGCGCGCACCCGCTTCTTAGACCGAAATTAAATTTCGTTTAATTAACGACCAGGCGAAATGCGCCAGCTTCGAAATTCCACCACCACTCTCCGGACGATCCGTCAAGCAATTTTGAATTCGAGCAAATAAAAAATGCGAATACACAAATCGTCTAGTACATAAAAGAAATTTAAATACATATGAAGCATGCAAATCGCTATTATAAAAATATCACGTTCTTTCTGTGTATTGCATATTCACTTTATTAATGTTTCATAGAAATTTCTTAAGCCTTTTACAATATTCTTTTGTGAAAACAAACCGACATTTGTCTAATCCGCCTGCCGATGTGGAGTCGTTCGACAAGAAAGAGTACGCCGAGAGAAAGGGGGATATCTTCATCCATATCAATTACTCCGCGATTAGATGGATGAAGATACGGATGCGCAGCGTTCGGATCGCAGCCTCAAAGAAGACAGTTGTTTGTGGGATGGCGGGGTAGAGCAAGGAGAAAAGAAAAAGAACCTTGTTGAGCGAAGACACGAGAGGAGATTCGTCGTGCCGATCGTGATTGACAACATGACTGCCACAAGCAGCGATCCTGATTCTTTGATTGAGCGCTGTCACTCTTTAGATAAGAAACAGCCTGGCGAATATCTTAATGAGTGCCGCCTATGGCAATCCCTCTTGCCTCTCACGACATATGCGTTTTACGTACTTAATTAATCCGCCGGGGCCTATTTACACCGCAGGGTATCGATCCCTCGGTTCGACACCGCGAAGCGGATCGACGCGGACCGGCTGCCAATTAATGCGAGCAATCGATCTTTCTTCTCTACGTCTTGTTAAGTTATTCTCTTGACTAGTTATCCGCCTCTTAAATGGGTGAATTGGATTTACGATTTCAAGAGATTGAGATTTGTGTTCTTTAAAACTGTCAATTACTCAAGATAGGATAGAATATGTTTATAATAATAATGTGCTTGTACTTTCATATGCTTTATTTAAATTTAACTAAAATAATATTTGACTAAAACCGTAAATTAAAATTTAAATATGTATTGACTATTGACAGATGTATAAAGATAATATTCAGTGATGGATGCCTAAAAAGTGATTTTTGTGTAAACTGTTTAAAATGCTGAAAGAGGCTTCTCTTTATCTATCTCGTATTATGCCTGTCCGTAAAAAAATCGTAGAAACGCTGATGATTCGCTAATCGCTAATCGATAAGGCATGCACAATTGAGATAACGGAATCTCAAAGACGGGATGGCGCTTCGACTCAAGAAGAGGAGACAAAAAAAGGTTTAGGCCAAAAAGAAAGAGTTAAAAATATATGAGATATGTAAAACACTCTTATCTTGTCGATCAAATAATTAACAATGTGACCAAGCAGTACCAGCAACCTAACGAAGAAGAAAGCGACTGGCACGCAAAAGATGTACCTCGAGATGTACCTTCATCAAAGAGATCGGAATCAAATTCAGAGATACCGCCAGAAGAAAACCGGGGGACAATCAGAGTTCGGCCGATCGATCGTCCAATTGTCGCGGGACAAGACCACCTCTCCTCGATGTCTCCTTTCCGTAGTGTTATTTGTTAATTACCCATTAATTAGCCGTTTTTTAATTTATCCGCTTTGATCACACATGACAACATAGAATATGTGGTTGAGAAAGAATGAGATTACATCGATATCATGTTCATTTCTTCATCTTTTTTTCTCAATTGTTCTAAACCATCTAATATCTGCGTCATCAGTTTTCTCGATTATGCGATTGTTATTTTGTTGTATATTAAATTATTACGGAATAATTACATATGTATTTCTTTTTTTTTCAGTTATTATATCACAAAAATTTTATTTAATCTTAACATATGTTTAATAATGTGTAAATTTTTATGTCTAATGTGTGTCATTATTAATGATTCTTAAACACTCTGTTTTAAATTAACATTGACGAGATACTTTAAGTTTTTAAAATATATATTATTTAAAAAAACGTACATTATTTCTTAGATTTGGGAAGATTTCGAAAAGAAAAGGTATACTTTTATTATAGCAATGTCAAAAACACGACGTAGAAGTCTGACAAATGTCTAAGAAACATAATGAATAAATGAACAGTCATACGAAGAGAAACGAGATGTGACTCATGCGGAAGAATGTCTCTCTTCCTGATATTCAAGAAAAATGCGCGCCAAAATTGAGATGCACGCTTAGAGCAAAGTTCAAACGGCGAAAAAACGATCGCTCCATAAGTCAACACCAATCAGGAAAACGTCGCTTCGGTCCAGTGACGTAGCGCACCGATAGAAAAAGAAAGTACAGAGAGACCATGCGAAGCGAAACACACAGCAGAGATATATAGACTCTTATTTTGTTCACGATAGGGCTGGCAACTCGCCTGTGATTTGAGGGGGAAGGAGAACGAAAGAGAGCGAAAGCACGAGAGAAAGAGGGAGGGGAGGAGAAGAAAGAGAGAGAAACCCCGGATATAATGGTACAAAGCCTCTTTGAATCTCCGAGACGCACCGCCCCGCACGCGGGACTTTGCTATCGACGATCTGCTGCATCGTATGCAAATTTTTCTTCTTATAAACATCAACCTCCGCGGATCTTAGGTGCTCCTCTGACCACTGCGCTTCCTTGCTTCTATCATTCCGTCTCTTTTGCTCGTATCTGCCCACCGGCTTCTTAGGCTGGCATGACGCTGCGGCATGACGAAGATGCGGCCTGTCTTGTATGATAAAGAGAATAACACACACATTGAAATGGAGAAATCCTAGAGTTGTCTTTTACATAGCTTCCGTAGACGAAGTCGAATTGATGGCATAATAATAAATTTTGCTTCTAAAAAAATACAATTAATTAAGGCGTGAATATTGAAAAGAATAAATCAAATACTTTTCAACTTTATATAACTTTTTAAATCACTCAACTGCTGTTTGCTAGATTTTAATATTTTTAAATAAAATGTTTTGAAATTTTTGAAATAATATTATTGTATTTTAATACAATATTTTAATAGTATTATTATTATTTGATAGCATTATTTAATAATATTACGTTTATGATATTATACTAATTAGTGATATCAATTAGCGCATCAAGAAGTATCTTACGCTAGAGACTTTTCCTTTAATCGTGACTTCGCAGTTCCTCTCTAATTAGCTAATTTTTCATTAATCTCCTTTAATTAGCATACGGTTTCGCCCCGTTGTTACAATGTAGAAGTCGAACGTGATGTTGGTATTAATTAACGTGCATCTATTGTAAGTATAATAAAGCCGACATTAGATACAATTTGATGGAATGCGTCCTTAATTATCTCGCTTTGTATGCTTTGAACTTACAGTGAATGTGAGATTCGCGGAACGAATATATTCCGAAAGATTCAATGCCGCGCTTCGACGCGAGTCTTTTTCGAAATCGCAATAAATCCCGATTTACACGGGCAAGCGGATGGTTGGATCGCTCATTTCTTGCGGTGGAAGTTCATGGAGATGAGGACCACCGCGTGAAACGATCGAACGTGTTTAAAGTGTAATTTAATGCAACAGCATGCAGGTGTCCGCCAGGTAGATATCGCGCACTGCCAAAGGCATCGACAATGGGAATCGAGCTTGAAGAAGCGCCGTGCATTTTGATGGACCTCTGATCGCTCGTTTATCCTCCTTCTCCTTCGCCTTTTTCTCCTCTCTCTTTCTCTCGGCTTTTGCCCGGTTGTCGCCATTGTCGCACAATGAGACACGTATCATTCTTATCCTGCCACATCTTGTCACGAAGACGTTGTACTTGAAGCGTCGCGCCGATTATAACAATTTGTTCGCGCCGTCGGGGGCAGGCCTGACCAGATTGCCAATGAAATGTCGGTGCCTCTGCTTGTGAAGAACCTTGTCTTTTTCAAATTGGTCGACGTTACCCAGCATTACCGTCATAATGCGTTTTTATTTTATTATTACTCGATATCAAAAGGAATTGATAAATTTACATTTATCCATATATTTACATAATGTAATAATACAGTAATATTTTATTTAGAAATCATCTTTTCTCTCTAATATATAACAAATTTAATTGTATTTATTATTATATTTTATATTTTATGAAATATAATATCTTAATAATAATAATAATAATTTATTATAATATGACTAATTATAGGTCTCTCGGTATTAGTTTGGATATCACAATCAGGAAACCCCTGTTTCCTCTTTTGTCATTGAAACAAATCCAAGCGCGGCTCGTTAAAACGTGCAAATTGTTATCCGTTGTTTGTACCGTGGCTCAGTAATTATTGCGAAATTAATATTTATGAAGTATGTCGGCGCACACGGATCCTGATTAATTGTCGAATTAATTCGATAATTAATTGCAATATAACAAAACAATAATTATCGCGGGATTAATGTTTATTAAATATATATTGCTCGGATACGTTTCCAATGGTCGTTGAAATAAAAAAAGGAAAGGGCCACCGTCAGATTACGCGAAAGTGCGGTGAGAAGCGTGATTACGCCCGGTAAATTCTCCCCTTCTCGGCGCAAAGAGGAAAACGTTATTCTTTAATTACAGATGACAAATGGTTCGTTTCGGCGGTTATACGGCCAGGATAAAGCGCGACGAACGGACGGGGTCGTACGCACTCGTTATTTCGTACTTTGGAACATGGCGAAATGGGGGACACGACGGACCACGCAATAATACTGGCCTGAAAAAGCTGAAAAAGAGGGCCAGAAGGGCAGCCATTACTTGCGACGCTTCGCTTCCAAACGATCGCTATTTATCTCGTCGCAACCAGCGAGATTATGCAAAGAGTAGTCCTCCAACCCAACAAAGTCGATGACTTGCCCAATGTTTGTCGTAAGTTATAAACAAACGATAGCTTAACACTATGATCGTATTATACAATATATTTTTATTTTTTAATATTCTATGAAGATCCAAATGTGCTAGAAAGATCATAAAATACATATAGGATTAATACATTATATATATGTATAACATATTGTAAAAATATTATTTTTTTGCTCAATGAATGTCTTAATTTACATATTTTATGCAAATAATAAATACCACTTTTTTAAAAAGTAATACATGTCTTTTGTCGCGACGGCATACGTATATATGTAAAGGAGGGTCAAAAGGTGAACAGATGAAAACGGAGACAATGTACGTTCCTGTCGTCACTGGACAAATATATCACATTAGATGTGAATATTTCCTGCGAAGGTTTAACGTCTCTATTGTACCATTATCAATTACGATTAATATTTTTAGCAATAGCAAAGCTGCCTAAATAATGTTTAGACAAAAACATTTTGGATATATCATACAAATATTTTTCTTCTTTATCTTATTCCTTGTGTTTTAGCATGTGATAATTTCTTGAAAGATTTTATAACTTGTGAATTTAATGTATCTGAAAATCGTATATGGATTTGTATTTTTAAAATTCCTTTAAATGTGTGTGAGACGAGGTATTTTACATATGTATATACTGACCGTTTTACATAATGTTTACCAATTTTTTAATAGTCTATCTCTTTTAGTCAGTAAGAGATTATAAGTAGTCAATATTTTCTATTTTCTCAGTAGAGAAAAAGAACTTATACGAAAACTGTTTTCGATTTTCCCTCAATAATCGCTTCTTTTGCCGATCGTTAGCTAAGTAGATAGACATATATATCTATAAAATGCGAAGGAAGCACAGAGTTAGTTGAGTTACATAGTGGACGATGGTCGATCCAACGGCCATTAGTTCGGGGAAAACAGAGCCATACTTTATTCGAGGGGCGTCACTCTTTTTCCAGCGTGGTTCCGCTTCTTTGTGCGGCAAAAGTCATAATGTTTTCTGTCAGAAGTACCTCGAAGATTGAAGGAGATAGCTGTGCCGATTACGCGTTTAAAGCATTGTTATTTATGGTTTCTGTGTTCGTGTATAATAAAATATAGTGTATAGTGCATTTCGTAAATTTTAATATCATCCGCATGTTTAACGCAAAACTATTTTTATAAGGGATATGATGAATAATACACAAAGTTTTTCTTGAAATAACATGCGTGCTGACATATAAGTAAATCTATTTAATATTGTTCAATGCTAAGAACATGATAAATATGACAACACTATAAATGCGAAAATTATGCTAACAACGGAAGTTTCACAGACAGAAGTCGCGCATTGAGATTATTAGCAATCGAAAAGAGAGACAGACCGACGATCTATCGAGCGAACCATCTTGCCGACTACATGCACTGCGCGTTCTCCCTTTCGGGAAAACTTCTAACACGCGATGTGGATAGCTTTACGACATGCAGAAAGAAACATAGCTGGATTATCAAAAAGTTGACGAATGGTTCGATACAAGGAAAATATTGATACAAACGTGAAGATAATCGCAGAGTTTTCTTAAAAAAGCAATTTCTATAACACATTTACCTATGTTATTGTCATTTACAATTTATTTTAATATTTTTAATGTTATTACATAATGTTATATTATGTAATAATTTGTAGACGGAAATGTTACTAATCAATAAGTACTATAAAATGAACATTAATGTATCTGATAAAAGAACGTCATAAAACTTAAACTAACTGTTCCTTTCAAGTGTGCTTTAAAGCGAGTAGTTTACATTTTTCACACAAGCACCAATGCTATTATTGTTTCAGTGTTGATACAATCTATATGTCTAGCTTTATTATAATTATAAAAGGTATAAGTATCGTACCCTTTTTAATTTTAATTAGGATTAGAGAAACCCTTAAGCAGATAAATTTGCTAATATACGAAAGTTTCACGAAATTAAGAATCTCTCCATCTTCGGCATTTTACATATTTGTTGCAATTTATTTCACTAATTCTCTCGGTGTGTATGAGTCTCGAGTCGCAGGCAAGGGCTCGAGCAAACGATCGAGACACCAGGGGTCCGTCAAAAGCTTCGTCCGGGATAAGTTGGCCGGGGAGAACAGGCCCGTTTAACTGACAATAAATTCCCGATTCCAGTCTCACAGCCGCGCGACGTGTCTTCCCGGTCCTCTCTTTCGTGGCGGGGAAATACAAAAAGGCGATTTTGCGACCGGCGAACGAGTTCTCCGCTCGGTATATCGGGAGAACCTGAAGAAACTCAACGGAAAAAGGAACACATAGGGGCAAAGGACGAAAAAGCGTCGGACGAATAAGCGGGAGAAGCGGGGGGGAGGAGAGGAGGTATAAGAAAAGGAAGAAAAAAAACGAAGTAGAAGAAGAAGAAGAAGAAGAAAAGGATCGCGGGAGCGAAAATGCGCGGGAAGAGGAAGAGAGGAAAAGAGGAGGAGGGGAAGGGGTCGGACGTTCGTTAAATATACGAGTGTATTGAAATTCCGCCTCGAGACGGAGCGCGATGGGACCCGCTCGTTGTGGAAGGACAAGATCGCATGACGGCTCGAGGGCTTGGGAGCCACCCGCTGTTTTGAATACGATCCTTCGTCCGTAAGTCCTCCGCCACGGTGTTGCCGCGCGGCGTGTACAAGCGAACCGCCCGTATATACGCTCGGACACCAGAAGGACCGTCCTGCGCCCGAAGACGACAACGACCCGACGCGACTCTCAGGTACGCATACCGTCGTCCACTCTAATTTGAATGTAACAACGTTCCGTTCGGCCGCAACCCGATACCATCTCGAAGCACCCCGCGCCGCGCCGCGCCGTTCCCGCGACCACGAAGAAGGCTCCGCGTTCTCTGTCGTTCCTTTCTTCTAGTGTCGTCTTCACGCCGTTTTCCTTCGTTCTGTCATTCGAGTTAATATATGCAAAAAGAATTATCCTAGTTGGGCCAATGACGATGAGAAATTATATAAATGTATTCGTGCGTCTTTATTTTAATATTCTTGGGGATGTTTGTTCTAATCTATTGGAATATAAATTAACTAATAGTTAAATCATATGTCTAGCTTTGTTTAGTTTGTTAAATTTGAAGGAAAAACAAAGTCACATATATTTATATGATTTAACTATTAGTTAGTTTACCAACAGGTTGGAACAACCGGTCCCCTATTATATTTATTAATATTATATTTAGTATTCTAATATTATAATATATATAGAGACCCTTTATAGAGAGAGAGAGAGAGAGAGAGAGAGAGAGAGAGAGAGAGAGACCCTTACTTGAGAGTCTCTACTAGTATACGATATTAGCATAATTGGAATAATGTACATCCATCTATCCACTGAATGTATTCGTGCGTAGCGATGACGTATTTTCAGCAACTTTCGCGGTTGACTTTTATTCTCGTTTTCGAGTTCTCGCTTGATCTCGTCGCGCGCGCGAATAACGCGGCGTGCCTCAAATAAATCTTGCTCCATTTGTCCATCCACGTCCAGCGCGGTCCAGTCAATTCGTCGCGATAGCGCAGAAAGATGGCCGCTCCGCGTAGGCGGCAATGCACGTTGTTTACACGTTTGGTCATGATGGTGTTTGGTTATATTACATGCAGAATACGTGATGACGGGTACGTGTCTCTGGGATGATTGACGGACGATACACGTCGTCCGTCGCATCGCAATGCAGGACACCGTCCGGCTTCCCGGTAGCCGCATGATGCGAATCGGCAAGTTCTACTTGCCTCATTCTCTCTTTCCGTCTCTCTTCTTTCTTTCTTTCTCTCGCTCTCTCTCTTTCTCTTTCTTTCTCGTCATCGAACGAGACGTGGGATACCGAAAGAGCAGTCGAGAATGAAGGAGGACGGGGCCTCTCCTCCGCGATTCCGAATGCACCGTTGGTCCTACTGCATCGAGACAAGGACGATCTCTTATCTCCGGCTGGATTCTATTCCAGGAACTCCAGGGCATCGCGCCAAATTACTATAAATAGACGCTAATCGATGTGGTGGGAAAAACGGCTAGATGCGAAACGAATACCTGCGGCGCGCCGTGAGTTCTGCGTGCGGCAGAATGCGGAGCATCCAGGCGGATCGCGGATGTTCATTGGCGAATTATGTCGATTTTAGTAATTTTGCGATTTTGGCAGTCGCGCCACGGGCTAACCACTCATTCGGATCGCGATTGTCGCAATGTACAGAATTATAAATATAACGAGTCGAACAAACATTTCATAAGGTATAAGATAAGCGGATATAAGAAAGTGTCTTATATGTTACAGAACTAATACTCTAATCTATTTTAAGCCGTTTTGACCAAAAGAATATGATCGCTGTATCCTAAATCGAGCCGGGGAAAGACACGCGATTTCACGAATTTATATCGTCGATGCGTAAATATTCGAGTCGGAGAGTCCGAATCGTATTGAAAATAACACGTGACAGGTTTCTTTCTACCATCAAGGGACAATGTCGATGTCTATCGTTAATTAGCCGCTGACAAGAGGCCGGCTCGTGTCTGGGATTCGTTTTTGCCCCCGGTATAAAGTAAGCTACGTCAAGCGCGGAGGCAACGGCTAGACAGGGAGAGGAGGCCAGTCGATTGCCAAATGGAAATATGTAATCCGCCCGCCTGCCGACGATCCGCGGACAGCAGAGGACAGGCTTCAGAAAATGAGTTTCCCGGCGCAGCGCGTTGCCCCCGTGTGTAACATCAAAAGAGACCCCGGGGCGCGCCCCGGTAACTACTGTATACATATCTATATATATATTATACATATGTCGCCGTATTTGCTGCAGTGTCGATGAACGCGGACGTGGAGGATCGTTCTTTGACTCGGCGATAATTATCACGTCCGTCCCGCGATTCTTTGCGGTGACGACGCGCAAGCCCAGGTCGACGGCGCAGGCAGCTAAATTAAAATCTGGTATTGCTTCTGGACACGAAACTTACGGGGAATGTAATATTTCGTATACCGGAATAGTATATCGACGATATACCTGGCACGCTTCGTCCTTTGTGTCTCAATAGATGTACGGATTTTCCGATCAAATAGATTTATCGACGCGACATCCCCGGCGACGACGGTCGCTATACTTTGGCGGTACACGAAACAGGAGATGTTTTGTTGTTGCTGCCTACAACCGTGTCTTCAACGAGTTTAATCGCTTTGAAATGTCTAGATTCGTTCGACAAGTCAATAACGACGTCGCGTCGCGAATAAATGAAATATTCGTCGCGATATTCTTCTATAAGATCCTAGTCAATTCGTAAGGAATGCAAAGTAATGCAGGAAAATTTGCATAAGAGTTTAGCAGCTAATTCAATTATAAAATATAATTGGCGCTCCGTACATAATTCGCGTGACAGCGTGCAGTCGATAAAATTGACTTCACGAGACACTGTGTTTCGCCGACTAGAGTCATTATGCTTTCATTTCTCCTCGCGAGACACAGTAAGTTCATTTTCGGGCGAATTTAATTTGAAACTTTAATTAATGCGGTCTGAGACGCCCAGACCGATATGATTGGCATGCATGTAATTCAAACATTATTTTAACTTCTATTATCGATCAGTGAATATCTCACCGTGACAGATCAAACGGGGATCCTTAGTAAGATACAAGATACCTGTCCATCTGCGCATTTTCTTTTTCTCCTCCGCCTCCCTTTCTTTCTCTCTCTGGGTGGTTATCCCAGACGTATCTCTTTTTTCTCGATCCCTCCCGCGTTCTCGTCCCCGTGCCACGAACCGTACGAACCCCCAGGATCCTCGTATATTAATTGTCGATACCTATCTGACCACATAGCTCTTTTAATAATGCATCTCTATCGAATACGGCGCTGACGCGGCAATCCGTCCAAATGTGAGAATATTATTAACCATATATTTTAACCAGGCTTAGAGGGAGACTGATCGGCGTTGACTTTTGACAAATAATCTTGACGCGCAGCAGGACGGTCGCCGTTCAAAAGCGGTGACGAACGATCACTCTTCGACCTACCAGAGATCCGGGTTCTCGATGCAAAAGTACTATTGACAAGTGGAACAAATATTAACAATTAATCTTTGAGTAAGTTTTAAAAAAAATTAATATTTACTTTGATAATTAGAATTTAATTCGAATTTCAGGAGAATTCTATAAGATTCAGCAAAGTAAATAGATAGCTAAACGAAATTAGAGATCGCACATAGACCATAGACTACGCTTGTACAAAGAATTATTGAATATAATTTACTTTCCTTAGAGTATCACGAGAATCCGAGGAAAGTAAAACTAACGAACTTGAATAACAAAAGAAAGGTCGAATCATCGCGATGCGAAAGATATATTGTGTTCTATGGACAGGTCAAAATAATTCGATACGCCGCCGGAGAAATCCTATATGCCAAGGACAAGATTTTAGATTAGATGAATCACCTTCGACTAAAAGGAAGGGGTCTCACGAGGATATGGTTACCTATGGACTCGGTGCTACGAAATGTATGCGTTTCACAGAACGATATCCCCATTATCGAACTGATGATCCCCTCAAAGCGTCTCGTATCTCTGTGTCTTGATCGTTGGAATTTCTCTTGCGCGTATGAAAATCACAGCAACGTTTGTATCGATGGAAAATTATCGTCCTGTCATCAAGATCTGTTCCCTGATATACCTTCAGAAAAAGAATTTTATAATGTCATCGTTTCAACTCTCTGTCATCTGATATTCTTTTTCTTTATCATTATTCATTAATGCCCATTTCTGGCAATGTAAATTTAACTTTAATCTCGATTTAACTTATACTTTTCATCTTTTTCTAATTCTTAGAAACTAGAAAAGGATAAAAAGTAAGTAAAACCGAGATTAAAGTTAATCTACAATGCTGAAAATGGATACAAGAGCTTTTATAGACGATGTGTGCGCGAAGAAGCGGATTTAAGCGCATCCTATATGCACAGAAGTGTAAATTCGGCTCTTACAAACCGTAATGTTTCCGCAAGGCGTAGCGAGATACGACGTAAACAGTTTTCGGAATTTCGCCAAAGTATGTAAGGGCGCGGCTATTGCCGAGCATTTATTCGCTAGCCGAACATAAATTTGTTTAGGGGTGGACAAGTAAAGCACGAGTGGCGGCAACTGTTCACCGTCACGGAACATTTGCCGCGAAAAATGCTTTCGCCATGGCCACGCGTCTTCGACTTCTCCTTTCTTTCGGCCATTCCGAATTTTCGGAAGTGGAGATAAAGTGGAGAAGCCCGCGATTCTCTCTATCGACTCTTCGCGCGCTATCGCGAGACAACGTTGACAATTTGTCAAAATGTCGCAAATATTAATCACGCAAATATTTCGTACGGACTTCATAACTGTTTTACATTCATTGTATGGCAAAAACGCGCGCAGATTAGCGGCATAGCCTGGGCTGGAGCAATTTTTCACGATCTCTCATCGCGCGTTAGCGGCACGTCCGCCCAATTATCTCGCGCTATTTTTAACTGGACGAACGTTAAACGAAAGAATTGAAAGTTAAATATCCATAATTAAGCGTTCCATCCGCGGCACGCTTATCAATTTTTTTTTTCAACCGTTACGTCGGACGATGAATCATTATTATCGCGCGACACAGTAGATAAAAGCGCGATACGTGGCAGCCGGACCGCGCGCGTCGTTCGCTCCGGCCACTTCGGAGATCCCCGAAGATTAGTGGATCGCGAGATTCGCTCTCGGGAAGACCGGTCGATCGGTCTTAAAAAGTTCAACCATAACAACGTGAGCTGCGCGTTAAGGCCGGTACGGCCGTGAAACGGCTCGTCGCCGTGGCAGTCTTATCAATCAGAAAGTCGTAAGGGCACCGCGCCGCGGGTTACGATATAATAAAATGAACCATCATCCTCTCTGGACGGGCGACGCGCCCGTATTTATACGTTGCTCTTTCTCGCGCGCGTGCAATGCACGTACGAGAGCGCGGCGGCGGCGGCGGCCATCGCTCTCTCTGGGCTCGAAGAACTCGCCTCGCTCCTCGAGAGAACGAAAGAACGAAACGTCGTAAAACTCGGCCATCCGGGCGACATAAGTCGACGGTGTAATGCGACACGTAAATGCGAGACGCGCGAGTGTCTGTTCTCGCAGGAGAAGACATCCTCCGCGAGAAAAGAGGGATATCTCTCTCGATCCGACCAAGGGGGGACTTTTCGGCGCGCAAAGAGCCCGCCTTCCGCAATGTTACGCAGGACATCACCGGCCTTTACGAGCGTATCATCCGGATTTATACTTACTTAAGGAATCACTACCCCGATGGTTCCGGCCGCGAGTTATAGAATCTTATAACTCGGCGGGAAAAAGGTACTCGGATACTTGACGCGCGTATCGCGTTTCCCCTTTTCCCCCGAAATTATTAAATCACATCTATTATTTAGGAAACTAAGATACGTAGAAATATATATCTTCCCTCGCATTAACGACGTACATTAAATATTACGTGAAATATGGTAAATTAACTTTTATTGATTTAGATAACGTTGTAACTCATAAAAGTTTATCACCGTCAGATAACAAAAATGTATCTGCGAAACGAAAGTTAATATATAGCTTTACATAAATATAAAACAAGGCTGATCTTAAAATGACGAAAAATACATTTGTTGAAAAATGGTAATGTAGTGAAAAATGTTTGGTACTTTATATAGGGTGGAAAGGCATGTATGGGCTATTCTCATTTATCCGAGTTATCTCATATATGGAATGACATTGTTACAACAGTTATGAAAAATATTTTGTAATACCACTAATCTCTCGCATTTGCGATAATACCGCAAACCGAACGCGGGCTGAAGCGATTGTGTGGTTTTCCATCGAGAAATATGTTTCTTATACAAAGCTACATTGCCAATTGTAGCTATATTGTCAAATTTAGGGTTAATCGTTGTTCGATTCGAGCTTTATTATCCAGTTGTAATATTTTCGAGCTTGCCAGATGCAATCCGCGCGTAGTAAACATTCATCGACCGACGCGCCGAGAGCTCTCGCGGTGAATCCAGATAGGAGGAAGTTCCGCCGAATTGATAAATCCCGGGAGCGCGGCAGAGCTGACTTGTGTGCGTGGATTCGGGCGCGTGTATATATACGCGGCAATGCCGCAGCTCGCGAGTTATTTAAGAGCTATCGGATGCCGTGCGGCCATTAGCTCCGATCGCATTACCGCCAGATTGGCTAATGGTCCGGGTCTCTCCCAGCTCCGCGCGGTACTTTTCCTCCGTTCTCTTTTCCTCAATTTTCCCGATACTCCTCTCTCGTCTCCGTTACGACGATAACGCTAATTATAGCATTACGACGTACCGTACCGTCGCGTCTCTGCTGCGGCAGCGCCACGAGAATTTTCAACTTCCGACTTAAGAACGCAAGTGTGATAAATCGTTTGGATATTTTGCCGTGAGAGATGCGAGGAAAAATGGAGCGTGCTTCTTGCACATCTGTGAATTACAACGCACAGATCTATGACGTTAAGATTACAATTATTTCTTTACTATCAATAATGCAATCCAGAAATTACTGGATACGCGCTATCAAAATTTAAAATTGTATTGATATCGTTCCATCGTCACATTTGCCAAAGCCACGATCGTTTATGTTTTACAAATGCGGCTTTATAGCAAATTTGACTATATGATAATTTTTAGCTTAACGATAACTAGCGACTATAACGGCCGACGCGTCTCGTAAAATTATCGCGATAATTATTTAATTATTCGACACTCGCTATAGCGCGGCAAGATATCAGTATTTGCAGATTCATTGCGGTGCACATTTCGTTATCCGCGGCCCGTTGCAAATTCCGCATTTGTCCGGTAACCTTCCAGTATCTCCCCTTCCCCCCTCTCTCTCTCTCTCTCTCTTTCTCTCTCTCTCTCTCTTTTTTGTTGGGGAATCTGATGCGCGATAGGACGAGCGCATAACGACACTCGTAGGTACATACACGTCGACGATTATACGGCGACGCCCCGAAATCGCGGGTCGGTCATTAATTTCGGCGCATAAAAATCAATGAACAGCCCATAAACAACGCCGGCCGGCACGCTCTCTCTCCCATTTTCCAATTTGCAATTGCGAATCGCGTTTTTAATTATAACGAACACAATGGCAGCCGGGACCGGCCGCCCCTCTCACGTCCGATTTTGTCCTACCTCTTTCTCCCCTTACCACCCCCTGCCGAGTCTCTCTTTCTATGTGAACGGCCGATGCAACCGGGAATGGCATCCGGCTGGATCATCCCCCTCCTCTCTCTCACCTACCCCACAACGTGGACCATCGTCCCCCTCCGCCCTCTCCCGCGCACAGCCGCCGTCGCGTTATCCAGCGAGATATTCCGTTTTCACGATAATTATTGTCGTTCGATTTCTCTCTACTTCTCTCTCTCTCTTTCTCTCTCTTTCTCCTCCCTCTGTCTCTCTCTCTCTCTCTCTCTCTCGCTCTCTCTTGTTTCTATTTCTCTCTAACAAACGATCACATCTTCGCTCGCTCTCTTTCCCTCTTTCATTTCGTCCACGCACCAAAAATCGCAGCGATAACCGTTTGTCCATCGCAACGACAAACATTTTATGTCCGTTGATGCTCTGTACCCGACTCCCTTTGTTTTAATAGCGTGGGAGTTTCATATTTTTCTCTGTGACACGTAATGTTTTTACGCGCCAAAAAGTGAGCTGCGCGCAACGGTCGACCGAATGAATTTTATAGTTGAGCAATTTTTGCGATAACGCGGGGATAATTAATGCAACGCCGGGATCGTTTGCGAGAGCGACCAGTTCGTCATCGCGAGCTGCCTCATTCTTCTTAATAATTCCTGCTTTTGCGTCGCGGCAGATCGATGGCGGGTCATCATCGCGGACACGCGCGCGCGAAGAAAATCGTCCGCGCGCGCGTGGTTCTCGGCCTGTTCGCAGAAGGCCATTAATGACACGCACCGACGCGCATTCGACCTATTATCGGCTGGCTATTGTTCAATAATACGTTGTGCATTTTATATTCTACATACGTCATACGCATCAGCGGCCCCCGGAAATTTCAGCGGCACAGGGAAAACAAATCAGTTTTCAAATAAAAACGTCCAACACATATACACATCGAACGTATTCGCTATAATTCAAAACAGGCACTTAGCCGTTAAAACGTCAAATAAAAATAGTCTCTCCTCTTGTTAGCTAATTTAATCATTTTATTTCAGACCTTCTTTAGGAATTAAAAGCTTTTCTTTATGATAAATATGCATAGTACTAATATACCACTATGTATCAGTTTAATAAATCAAACGATTTATAAGATTAATGTATAGCTATGCGATCATTATTGTTGAAAATACTTATATAGAGGAGGTCAAATACGGAGAAATTAAAGATTACTTATTTATGAAAAAAATGACAAAGAGGCAATAAAATACTGATTTGTCGATTAACCCGTTTCTACAATAACGAGTTGTATCCGTGAAGATATTTATCGGAGGGGTACGTACAAAATATGATTTCCCATCCCTGCTACCATTTCGAATGGCGATGCGATCTTTTTGCTCGCGGCACTATAAATCAAATAAAAGCTATTGCACAGTCGAATGACGTAATGGGTGATACCGGATTTTCAAATGATTTTTTGATCGGCCATCACGGCCAGTAATCGCGCGAGTGCTTAGAGCGATCAGAAACGAGTGGTTAAAAACATGGGATATTGCGCGAGATTTATTTTTCGAATGCGCGGAAATCGCGTACGACACATGTGCACGGCGCGGTGGGGAAGATAGAAATTTTTGCGGGATGACGATACGATTGCTTCCGTACGACGTGATAAAACAAAACACCCGTGAGCACTTTCATTCATGCCTCTTCGCACGCCCTCCCCCCCGAATTACGTCGCAGCGCCGTTAAGAGTTAACGACGTAACGATTATGTCGCCATCGTGGATAATCACTATCGCCACCGATACGTATCTTTATAACTCGAAATGTAGCGGAAGCCCAGCGGGGTCCAACAACATTGCGGCCGTCTCTCGCCGACTTCCCAAATTGCACGTCATTCTCCGTTGCGCGTCATTTCCCAAATCCGGATGTATCAGGATTGGAGAAGAAAGAAAAAGAGAGAGGAGAGAGAGCTTTTTTTATCAACACTAGATACGTTATGCCAAAACAATTTTGCAACCCTTGATTGTAAAATTATAATACTACTTTTATAATTTTGATTACAACGAGTAATAAATATGATCGATCCTGAATATGTAATTAACGAAATTAACCACCGAAGCATTGATATATCAAAGGTTGACCGTATCCGTGTATCGATCACGAGAAAATCCGATCCCCGACGCTGATCCAGCTTCGACTCTTCATTTGTTTTCTATTTCTAGACGGGGACGGCATTGCCCTACGTAGCAACGTTATAGTGACTTTTCTCCGACGGTATAGGTCGGCTAGAGAGGTATAAGGGTAATCCCGTGGGGTGCTCCGGAGGGAGTTTCATATAGAGGGCCGCCGCGGTGCGGCCTCATATATAAGGATTTATCACGGCTAAGTCTCCCGTATATTGCTACGTACCGAACCTTCTCTCCGTCCTTTCTCATCCTCCTTCCCAGGACGACCTAACTCCTGCTCTTCCTTCCAAGTCCTTCAACCGCGTTCATGCGCGGGACCTCCTATTCGCTTCCTTTTCTTCGCACACCGGCGAAGAATTTTATATCGTTCGCCTCGTATTTACTATTTGCATCCAATTAGCCCGATCTGCAACTTGGAGCAGGTTCACCGGTTATTAACAACTCCGCGGAGAAGAGTAACGGCGGAGCTCTGGTTGACCTCCTCGTGAACCTCATCAGGCTCCTTTCGTGCGCGAGTAGATGCGCTGAAGCCTTTCCACGGTCCGTGACGGATGGTAATCCTTCCGGTGCGATTTAATGGCGAAGCACCAACAGTGCCGGTAAGCGAAAATTCGCGCTCGTTTTTCTTCGAGAACCTTGGCCTCGTATTACCGTAAAATGAAAGTTATTCTTCAATAAAGAAGCCGACGTTCTTTAAATTAAAAATACAATGAATTTAAAAATAGTCTGTATGCGTGTATGCAAAGAAAATTTTAAATGTTTATGATTATCAAGATTATCTATACCGTTTTTTCGAACTGTTTAGTTAACTAAACATTATTTTTTACATTTTAAGGGAAATTACAAAATATATAAATTTCTTCTTTTGACATATGTATTAATTTTTTAAATCATTTTAAACGGCAGAAGCTTCTGTTACAAAAACGGTTGTACTCGAAGTCACATTAACTTGTAAAGAAACTGAGAACATGAACAAAAATACACGCACCGATTGTGATTACCAGAAATTCGGAGGGCAACTTACATCCGATTGCGAAAACAGAGTTAATTGGGAATCGCGAAGCACGTTAGGTCACCGCAAACACAGGCCGATAAAACCCCTTGAAGCTACGACAGCCGAGCGTCGTGGCCTCTCATACGGGACATTCCCGAATAGTACGTACGAAAATCTCCAAAATGTCTAGCCTGTTCTTTCCTCTCGGTACCCGACGGAATATCTCCTCACCGTTTATTTCGTATCAGATCCTGGATACGATGGTATGACGTCGCTCCCGCTCTCCCCCCGGGGGAGCAGAGATCTGTTCCGCCTTCTTTTCGAGTCCTCTCGCGGTTCCACCGTCCGTCTCAGAGATATCTCGCGTTTTATCCGCGCGTTTCCTGACGAAGAGGCTCTGCGATTCTTTAACCGCGACTTCCTTGTATCATGGAAAAATAGAATCTCGCCGTATAGAAAATTGCAAGAGGTTCGGAGGAATCTCAGTGGAAGGAACAAAGCTATCGTCATCAAATCGATTCTTCATCAAGATCAAAAGTTTCTTGAAACGGATTTTAATTAAAATAATATAAAAATGATTTAAGTAGAAAAATCTTGTGTATCTGGAAGAAAAGTTTATCTCAATCGTTCTCCTTGATTCGTCCAAGTACTGTGATAGCTTCAAAATGTTCCACGTTGTGGAAATCGCAAACGAAATAAAGCGCAAGGCATGCCCCTACCAACGAAATCGCAAATTCCTCGTTAGTACGGACCATGGATGGCATATCGTCTGCTCGACGACCATCCCTTCTCACTCTGGTGTCGGCCGTCGACGCATTAACCCGCATCGTTGGCATCGTTAGCAACATACCTTATCGTTCTATACGCGTCCAGTCCAATGTTTGGAATGCGTACATGTAAGCAACAATGTTACTTCAAGTGCGGCGCAAGCTTCCCGTATCATCAAGGAGAAAGGACTTTAGGTCCGTTTCACATTTTTAGAAAATGCGTAACAATTAAAATTGCGATACAAGATCTTGTATTTTACTTGCGATACTTAGCTAACATTTTAAACAATCGGAGAAGAAAAATGTATATATAAATGTGATGAAATTTTTTTGCGGATGTAATCATTAAGGTAAAAGCTGTCGCGTAACGCGCGCAAACATCTTTTCAAAAACATTGTTATTTTTTTTTTAAATTGGCGATCAGGCTAAAGGGCATCGAAATACGACCTTGGGTAAGGCGAAATTGCCCTGCGACGGACGAAACATTTCCGCCTGGGTGTGTAAGGCAGCCTTTAGGCAGAAGCTGGGTTCTATCGCAGTTCGCGAATTCCGTCCTGTCATTTGTAACTGTCGAGCTGCTCATTACAATTCCCCATTCCTCGCCTCCGAGCCACCTCCCTCGTGCCCTTCGCGGCCCCTCGTCCTGCCACCCTCTCGACCGTCTCGTTCCTGCAACAGGCGCGGCGGACGGTTCCGGCATTCGTGTTCTCGCTCTTTCCCTCTGTTTCTTTCCGCGTCTCTTCCCCCTTTCGCTCCTCGTCGCTCGTGCGCGCGCATACGCCACGCGTTTTACCCTCGTACTTGCCGGGAAAGAGGGAAGGATAATAAAAACATTCATTTTTAAACATCTTTAATTGTTTTCTTCTCGCGCCGAGAACGCTACGAGAGCTTGCCTGGCTTCCTTCCTTCGCGTTATCGGAACAATATTTTATTGAGTAGCTTTCGTCGGTCGTGATAACGACGAGCTTTAAGCGGGCTATACCACGTGAACGATGAATATTAATTTACGCCGGAAACGAAAGCTCGAGCACGAAAAATTTGGTGCTATTAATGATTTAAAAACGGCAAATCGCTTTTTAATGCGCGTGATAACTACCGCGGTATATTTCACGACGCGATATTTTTATTTCGCGAAATGGCGAACTAAAACTGCAACGAGAGCGTATAAGCGTTATTTGCGGAACGCTTTGTCGTTGGAACGCGTACAAATTAAGCAAATAGTTGAAAAACGCGTAGCTCAACGGGATCCAGCGTAGAATATAAATAAATGTATATCGCTGTTGCGGGGAGGAAATCGATGATATATTTGTTTTTAATTCGCACGTAATGCTGTCGAATGTTTTTGGAGCCTCGGCAATTTCGAGGGCACGTGACAGCGAATCGAATGACAATCACGACGAAATTACGACGCGCTGTGTGATAATCGAGATTATTCGGCGCGCGCGCGCGCTTGCTCTCGCGAACTCTGGTTTTTCATTCAGCGAGAGAAATGACACTCGAAGCCGGTCCGCGAAGGCCATTATCCCGGCGCGCATTTATCCGCGCATGTTATTTCGTTGTCGTCAGTCTCGCTTTTAACGTAACCGTTTGCCAGAGAGATGCTCGGAACCACGATACTCTCGTATTTCTCGTAAGAGCGTTTCTTCGCGGCGAAAAATCTTCCCCCTCCCCCCTCCCTCACCCCTTCTGCTTTTCCCCGCCGTCCCTCCCTTTCCCAGCTACCAATTTTCTTTATTACATTCCTTATTTCCTATCCACCAGCCTCTGTAACTGTAATACAAATTCCTATTGTGATTTATGTTGATATCAATGGCAACCCCCGGCGGTTGTCCCGTCGCCGCTCGCTCACCCCCGTCCCGACGGCTACAGGACGCCGCTGCAACGTCCTACACTCCTCTCGGTCCTCGGGTTCAGATATTATGCTTTATTGAATCAGAGAGAGAGGTTGTCACTGTTATTGTTGGCTTCGCCGCGTCGTCTCCCTTTTCTTTCCGTTCTTCTTCCTCCTACCGGCCGCCGATTTCTTGCTTCGTCCCTCTCTCGCGCGCGTTTCACGGTTGCTAACGCGGGGTCGGAGGGAGTGAAAACCAGCTATTGCGCGCCCCGTTCGGGGTTTCTCTATGAATTTTATTAATAAAACAACATTGGCGAGAGATGCGCGGCGCGCTCCTACAAAGCGCAAACTGACAGGCCGGCGCAGCCACTCTTATATGTATCTCCGCGAGGCGGACGAGCGTGGAGAATTTGTACACGTTCCAGGTTTTCCCTCTCTTTCCCTCCGCACGCCCGCTAAGGGAAGTATCAGCCACGTCGGCTTTTCTAAAGCGGGACGTGCGAAGGTGCCACCGCCGCCTCGTCGTGATGGGAATATACCTTTGTATTCGGATTTCAAGAACTCTATTGTTGCGCAACAAGCGCGCGCTGGGCGCTCGCTCCGTTCGGCGCCGATAACGCCGTCCTAGAAATTTAAAATGTTTGCGCTCCGCGAACGAGGAGCTTTGGCCGCTGACAAGTTGATACGTATACATGTGAATTAATAACTGAGGACTCGCACGAGCTTGCGATACTCGATACGTTTGTACCGAGGTTCATACGGTGAGCTCCGTGACGAGTCTTTTGAGATTATCAATGAAGAATATCGTTGCGAGGTAGAGAGAGGAGTGTGAAATTGAATTCACGAGGCACGCGTGCGAGCACGCGAACAAAAGGCATCGTGACAAAATTCATTCAGACGGCTGTGTTTACGTCTGTGTCTGTTTGCAAGGGTCAGTTCGAAGCTGCGTCATCGCCACCAGGGTGTGACCGTGGCAACGTTTCTCCTGAATGAATCTAAGAACCGATATCCCCCATTAACTACCGATTGAAACGCCGTACGATGAAAGCGAGAGTGTATATACGTGTGTATACGTAAGGGAGAGAACGGGGGGGGGTGGGAGAGGAGAGGGTGCACGCGTGCGTTTACATAGTGTATAACAGTGACTTGCGACATTGGACCGCTATAAACGTGATTAATGGACGCGAGTCGCTTACCATTCTGATACTCTCTCGCTGCAACCGGAATAACAAAGTACTCCTTTACTCACACTCTGCGCTTTCGTCTCTCTCTTCCTCTAAGCGTTCCCTCCCTATCGCCCCTTTCGTTTTCTCCCTCTATACTAGGTTTCGAGATCCCTCTCGCGTTCTCTCGAATACGAAGCTTATGGCTCGTAAGTCCTCGAAAGACGTTCCTGTCTCGCGGATCTCCCGTGACGTCGCTTTGACAACTAATTTACAAATTCCGGCGTAAGTTACGAAAACGATAACGAGCCATCGTTTTCACTCGGCGCAGATTTGGTGCGCTAACAATGGTGACGCTCTTCAAACGTCTTGTCGGAAATAAAACTTTGCACATATCGGAGATGCAGTCGACATGTAGTAGCAAAAACATGTAAAGAGTAGAGTTCTTTATAAAGTCTTATGGACTTTTGTTTCAAAGACTCAATTTTAATAAATTTGTCAATAACACATTATTGATCTTTCGATAAAACTTACATTAAATTACACATTTACAGAAGCACACATCAAAGATTTGCAAGAAATTTGTAACATTTCTAAAGTGATATAGTCACAGTGTTCTCAGCACTATATATTCCTATTTCGAAATAATTAATTAGAGCGCAATGAGGCTATATCGATCTACAACTGTTCCTCGCGCGAGAGCGAGAGGGAGAGAGAGAGAGAGACAGACAAACTACTCTCTTATACGGACAACTCGCGGCTGCGGTGTACGCGCGAGAGTGCTCTCTCACGAGGACGGCGCAAACATTCTCGATTTACACGTTAGCCATTCCATTTGGCTCGAATCGGTTGGAAGCCATTAATATCGGCGAGCGTGAAAGGCACTCCGGTCGGAGCTCGGTTTCTGACTCGGCTGGAAGACAGGCAACCCTTTCCTCCCAAATCCGAGGGGCCGTGAAAGGGTAAAATTGCGCCCGCTCTTACCGTTCCCATCCTTCCTCTCCTCTCGGTCGTCGCCTCTCTCTCACCTCTTCTCGTCCCTTCGCTTCCCCTCCGTGAAATCAATAAATACATATTTGTTCGGCACGGGGAATCAACTATCAATGACGCTAATACCATTAATCGAGAATTGACACAGCGTGTGGGCCAGGCGCGCGGGGGTGGCCCAAGAGAACAGGAGAAACCCCCGAGATCTATGCCCCCACCTTCTCGTTCTCGTGATTTCCGCAGAGTCACGTTACAAATGACCGCGCGGCTGCCTTTTATCCTCGTTACCGAAGTGACATAATCGTTCGTTCGGGAAGAGTGCGTGCGCCGCGTGTGTAGAGACCGACGTCTCGCAATAACGTACTTAACCATATTTAATAATCTGTTCTTGTTGTCTATCGGCCATGGTCACGGGGTACGTATTCATTAACCGAGACATACGATCGTGATGCCGTGCTCGAAGGACATTTACAACTGCTCGTATTTATTCTAGATTTGCAAATCCATAGTGTAATTAAAATTACTATATGAGATTTTATAAATAAATTATAGTTAAGTCGGTTTAACATGTTTTCAGGCATGTGGTGGAAAAAATAATTATATTATTTGCTATTAGGGCTCTGAGGGCCAAATGCGATATCAAGAGGATTGGTTTTGATCCACGATTTGCATGAATTAGAAAATGTCATTTAATTATCTATCATACGGATCGTAAGCAAGACAAACAGTTTACGTAGTGCCAGGCAATTAAAAAATAATCAAAGTCAAATACCTGCTGCGAGTGCATGTTCGTTGGGCCCACGGTAATCCCGGGGGATGCGCGATCCCCGCGGGCTTAGACCATAATTTATGGTTGTATAAGAATGCGGAAGGGTCCTCGCTGCTGTTTACTATCCTACACGGGATTACGCGTGATATTCGTTCATTAATTCGTTTATCCATTGCCCTGTCTCTCTTCTTTCATTTTCGTTTCAGTGGAACGAAACACAGTAGCAAAGCGTTTAAAAAAATACCAATATCTAGCGTTTAAAAAATAAAATTTTATAAATAGCCGTTTATATTTATTTATTTAAAGACTTAATCGTAAATTGACCAATATTTAAAAATGTATAAGTCGTTTTTACTTTTGACGTTTTTACTGATTATTATATATTTATTTTTGTGAGGTATACAACGTAAATTAAATAATGGCAAACACCTTTCTATCTATATTTATAGATGTCTCATACACACAAATCTCTATCTGATAAAAACGAATACTAATCTCTGTTTATTCTGTTTATTTAAGAGAAACCTGCTGTCCATTGATGACACCGTCTGAAAGACATTCCTCGGGATTTTCACCAACACCTGCTACCACGTCGTCGTTTTTCGATCAGAAAAGAGTACGGATAAATGGCTCTGATACATAGAGAAGTATGTACACCATCTAAAGCTCCGCAGAAGGGTACACACTCGCGTGTATCGCGTCTGTGCCATCTGCGCCGATCGCGGTTGCTCCGTACGTTAAAACCCTTCAGCCAGTTTCCAGTTGGCAGCTTCATGCTCGTTCCGGAGGGTTTTAGAGTCGGGAATTCAGTCGGTCGGTCGGTCGGTCGGTCGGTCGGTGCCCCACCATTATTCATTCCGTGGCAGCAGCGGGTACGCCACCCTAGCGCGTGCAAACAATTTGTTTCGGGGCGGACGATCTCGCGGTCGCGCGAACAAGTCGCTCGGAAATGACGACGAAATCACAAAATTTATCGTTCGAATATGAATGCGCGGACGTTACGCGTCCAATTATGTCGAATAACGCCTTAATTGCTATTTAAGTTACTTTACTATGGAGTAGAAAAGATTCGTAGATTTAAGTAGTATGAAACTGAAAGCTTTAAATAACTTGATGTAATATTGGAGAAGATTTGTTTTTTTTTTTACTAATTATAAGCATTTCCAAATAATAAATATTTGCTTTCGTCAGATAATCTATTATTTTTTATCACAATTATTTTATTTTTAGATTTTTAGATTTTATTTTTTTATTTATGTATACATATTTTTGTTATTGTTGTTTGGTTTTTAATTAATTTCTCTACCATTTTTTAAATAAAGTTGCTTTTAATAGCAAGCCAGATATTTATTTAATATTAATCACATAATAGCATATTATTATTATTATTATCGTAATGGGAAAGAGATACATAACAATGACTCAATCAAGTTTCCAGCTATATAATGCTACATCCGTTAAACTTTTGTTCACTTGAGCTAATAATTTATATATCGTGCACTGAGAAAAAAAATCGTTGATTCTAAGAAATATTATTTGATTCAACTAAATGCAGCGGTCACGGGCTGTCAAGCTAACATTTGTTAATTCAAAAAATATTATATTTAAATAGATTCAGAATTTCTTGATATTACTTACGTATATTTGATTTAAATATATTAATATTTGCATTAACTACAACTAAACGAGTTTAGTCAAATTAACAACATTTTTTTCTCAGTGTGACATTTCGATTAATAGAGGTAAGCTTATTAGATTTTCGACATTTTGCGTGAAAATAAGATGCGCACAGTATTAATGTCGGAATCGTGCTTTAAACCTTGCTCTCGTTTTATCCTCTTTTCTAGCTGGTAGCCAGGTATTTCCGCTTTGTGCTGGGCAACCGTGTCGGCCGCATAAATTGATACAGATGCGAGTTAGCTGGAGTTTTTCGCTTCCATCCCAGAGGGAATACCGCGATACCATAGAAACCAACTCGAATGTTGCAAGCCGCGACGGAAATGAGGCTGCCACTTTGTATCGAAAAATATCTCGATTGTCTTGAGAGTGAGATTTTTCCCGGAAAACAATACCTTAAAGAAAAAAAAAAGAGAGAATACCTCGATCGTCGACCTCGATCACGACAGCCATTCGTTGCAAAGAAAGCTTACCGTGCAAATAGGTCGTCGAAGGTAAACCAATAATGATCGCATGAGCTACTTCGAGCACGTGCTATTTGATGTAATTTACACTTTATGACTAAGCGTAAAAAGGAAAACAGGGAAAATGGCTTTTTTATAATTATATTTCCAGTTTTCTCAGTGATATAAACGTTTATTGGAAAACTTGCGCGAAGCAAACCTTTTGAGATATATTGTATTAGAAGACTTAAATGCGAACAAAATCGAAAGTAATGACTTCTTATATTGCATCGGGAAAAGTAATAATTTTTTAAAACTAAATAATTTTTCTACAGGTTTATCGCAAAACGTAACTATTATTACAATAATAACGGTTATAAGTATGGGCATATACATAAATGTAGACAAATTTTATTGTAAATTCTTTATTTCTAAAAATTCTATAGTAACAATAATAGTGTGAATAAATGAAATATATACAATTTGGTTTACTCGGAGATCTGAACCTGTCAACGAAATTAACTTTATTTTATTGACCATACTCGATAATAATGTTTCGCGCTCATAATATTTTTCCTACCCTCCAACAATCCTTACAGCACTCCCGTCACGAATCCTGACAAATCGTTCTATCTGTCTCATGTCAGCTTTGAAGAGGACCGTTAACGATTCTTTAACGATGTGGTACTGAAGAATCAAACGATTTATCGTCAGTAAGTGAGGAAGTCGCGAATGTTCGGAAATATCCAATCATGAAATTGATCATCGTTAATTGGTTAAAATCTTCAGATTTTCTATAAACTGATAATCTGAATTATACTCGTAAATTTTTTTTTTTTTTTTTTTTTTTTTTTTTTACAAGAGAAACAAATTAGGTTATTTTTAATTAGCAATATGTAACTTATTACTCACATATTAATATAATCTTTAAAGCAAAATATGACGAAGCTAATAATTTTGTAAAACAATTTAGCCATTTTTTAAGTGAAATTATTGTTCAATATTTGCGATTAAAAACTGAGGTCATTTGCTGTTATGCATTTTCTGCTCTTCGGTATTACTGGCTGGAAAACAGATTTTGAGGGAGGGTTGTCTAACACATAAAAGGACAAGTTTACGATCTTCTGACGCTCTCGTACAGGAGCTATTCATTAATAGCCCCTCCTCGAGTTAGCCCGGCACAACACTGCAGAATTATCACCAAACCTCAGCTCGCTTTATGGCCGTTTAATTGGCCGAGATAGACGACGATATATTATTATGCTAATTTTCAAGGAACGTCGCAACCGCGGAAATCGTTACCGGGAGATTAAAGGCCCTCGGTGACATCATATCATTAATTACTACATTGAACATAAGTGTCGCAATGTTAATGGCTTATCCAAGCTTCATTGATCGTTCGTGTTCCATTTATACGGAAATCGAGAAAGAGACTGATTACTTGTCTATGTAATCAGCTGTTCTATTGATGTTCGTGAATTTCCTCAACAGCAAATATTCTTTCGCAAAAATATTTAAATTAAACGTACATATATTTCTCAGTACTTAAAGAGTCAGTATTTAAACGCTTTGATAGCATTTTTCTGATTTTGTATCTCGAAATGGAAAAAATTGCATAGCACTTTAGGAGTTAGATATCGAAAAGATGCACAGTTTTTGAATCTCTCAGTAATCCCGAATGGAATTAAAAATTGCGCAATAATCTGACAATACCTTTGTAGTAGGTTCAACAATTTTGAAAAAATCGATAAAGATAAAGGGATATTTTTTATATAAATCAAACACAATATATGTTAATGTAAAATACATCTGCTTTGTTCCATTATCGTACTTTATGATAATGAAATATTTATGTTAAATACACGAAATGTGATAGTATAATCATATTTTATTGCTGTTAATTAATACCTCTGAAACACGGCAAAAATTTGTCGTTAATTTTTTTGACATAATACTCGACATAATACTCGAACGTGACGTCGACAATGAATATAAGCAAAGGAATGTTTTAGTGGTTTTAGAAAAAACATCGAAAATTCGGCGTACGCCTAAATTTTGCGTACGCCGCATTTTCCGTGGGAAAATTGGCGCGTCTGGCGCCGGCGGGCAAAAAATTACATGAATTTCTAAAAGGACGAAGGACAGCGGGAATTGTCGAACGCCGCCGACTGCCACGGGCGCTGTAACGCGATCCTACCGTAATTCACGTTGGTTTTACGCTTTATGCGACACGCAGAACATTGCGCGCGGCCACGCGCGAATTTACGGGGATGGCCGGCGGCATGCTCGGCACCGGGACAAAACCTTTGCAACCGTACTTGATGGACGCATGGCCGGTATTGGATTAAATGCCTCGGAAAAAAAACAAGAAAAGAAAATAACAACGTGCGTCGCGGAGAGAAAGCAGCGTCGTCGCTTTTTTCTTTCCGTTTCGTCAAAGGAGGAAGACTTTCGGGACAAAAGGTTTACGCACAGAAAGAGACAAACTGATCGTTCATTTCTGCTGGGTTTTTTTCCTTCTCTCGCGACGTAATCGTGCGCAAAAGTTATTATAAAAGCGGGATTACAGCTATTAAATTTTCACGCGGACACAAACGCAGAGTTTATACATTATTATTATTTAATTAATTGGATACTCTTTGTAATGTAAATTAAATTTTGGCAACACTCCCGTATACGCGTATATACCTGTACATATCTCGACGTTTTAATTTAATAATAATTTAATAGCATTGCGACTATATATACATACACCGGCGGCCGAAAATTCGCCGTCATCGTATCAAAGCGCGTTTAATTATTTCCATGTTATCCGGGATTATTTGGCGGTCGATGTGCTTAATCTAAAAGTCCTATGGCCGCGTTTTCGAAAACGCATATATACCCCCATCCTCCCGATCTCGCGGGACTTGCTGGGGAGAGGAAAAATCGATATATAACGTTACGAGTAAGCCAACTTTTAAAGATTCAATGGCCGGGGCTATCTGGCGATACCTACCTTTTGTACGTACGTTACGCACGGGATCCGCGGTGGCTGGAATCGCGCTCCGCTCTCGGAAAAAGGGTTGAAAGAGTTGCGATAACGGAGGATAGCCGGGAGAGTGTTCGGTGGACCGCGGAAGAAGAGAAAGATGTGGGAATGAGGAATAAAGGCAAAAGGGAAAGAAAGAAATGGAAGAGAGAGAGAGAGAGGGAGAGGGAGAGAGAGCTTTCCGTGCATTGTATTACGAGCTTTTTGAGCAAGCCTGTGCTCCAGGGCCGATGGTTTTGGTGTCGGCGGCGGTAGAGGTTGTTCCAAGTGAAAGAGCGAGAGAAACAAGGAGAGAATAAGAGAGAG
The DNA here is from genome assembly GCF_003070985.1 of Temnothorax curvispinosus. NCBI lineage: Eukaryota > Metazoa > Arthropoda > Insecta > Hymenoptera > Formicidae > Temnothorax > Temnothorax curvispinosus. Next base: position 696,461 of record NW_020220065.1, on the reverse strand, counting down.
AAGGCAAGAGGATACGTGGTGGACGGTAGGATCAGGAAGAAGGGGTGGGTTAGCACGGGGGTGAATTGGTTGGTCTGGTGGGCGAACGTCTGTCTGTTGGCTGCCAGCGAGCCAGTCAATCATTACGGGCCGCGCAAGCGCTCGCGAGCCACCTTCACTCTTTCCTCCATCTCTCCTCCCGTTCTCTCGTTCTTTCTCCCTCCGATCATCACATTCTCTCCCTTTCTCCAATTCGTATTCTCTTTCTTTCTCCGTCTCCCTGCCGTTCGCTTCTCTCTCTCTCTCTCTCGCTCTTCCTATCTGTCTCTCCTTTCCTTCCCCATCTACCTCTCGTTTCCTCTTGCCGCGCGCGTTCGTCCCCTTCATTTCCCTCAGTACCAAGTTCACCCCGTTGTTCCATGCTACAAGCACGCTACAATGCTGCCTGCCGCCGCCCATCCTGCATATTTAAGCGAGCTGTCTTGCTATGCAGTCGTTACCGCCCGCACCATCTAGACCGACCGCTCGACGACCGTTCTCCACCATCGCCGACCTCCGTTTCTCTCTCTCTGCAGCTCTCTCTCTCTCTTTCTCTCTCTCTCTCTCTCTCTCTCTC
>NW_020220065.1:695063-695766 GCF_003070985.1 Temnothorax curvispinosus | reverse complement strand
CTCTCTCTTTCTCTCCTTCTCTCAACATTTTCATAGCTATCTTTCTCTTTTGTGGTTAGCGCTATTCCCATCGTTTCCGCGCCTGCAAATCTCTCTTTGTTTTCTGTGCAGTATAACGCGATAAAGAATTTCTCAGGGGGATATATCCGTGTCTTTGAACGTTTTTACGTCGCATCGCCCGATGGAAAATCTTAGAAAGTATTATCATATAACGATCGTCTAGTACTCTCAAAGTATTTCCCGTCTTTAATGATTGAATATTTATGAATGTGTTGCCAATGGACGATCAATTGATATTTTTCTTGTAGAGATCTTACGTAATACATATTTCAGGACCAATATTTATACGATAATAAAATAGTTATTTTCTACTGACATAATAATAACAATAATCCTTATAACAGTAATAAATAAATTAGACGTTTTATTTTCTCTTCAAATTTTATTTTATTTTCAACAACTTCTCAAAATTATTAACTTAATACAGACAAAATATTGTGAATTAAACTTAAAATCTCCTTAGGATCTCCCTCAATCTAACACTCATACCTCCATTCTGCAAAATAAAATTCATAAATGGTTGACTCCAAGGATCTTTATTATCAGAAATACACAATTTGAACATTTATACAAAAAAATTATCGATGTTGGAAACAGCTGGCGGTCGCTCGTCCGGAGGCGCCTCCAAGAATAAGGGTAGCGT
>NW_020220065.1:614036-694663 GCF_003070985.1 Temnothorax curvispinosus | reverse complement strand
CTCTCTCTCTCTCTCTCTCTCTCTCTCTCCCCCCCCTCTTCTCTCTCTTTCTCTCCTTCTCTCAACATTTTCATAGCTATCTTTCTCTTTCGTGGTTAGCGCTATTCCCATCGTTTCCGCGCCTGCAAATCTCTCTTTGTTTTCTGTGCAGTATAACGCGATAAAGAATTTCTCAGGGGGATATATCCGTGCCTTTGAGTGTTTTTACGTCGCATCGCCCGATGGAAAATCTTAGAAAGTATTATCATATAACGATCGTCTAGTACTCTCAAAGTATTTCCCGTCTTTAATGATTGAATATTTATGGAAGAATGTGTTGCCAATGGACGATCAATTGATATTTTTCTTGTAGAGATCTTACGTAATACATATTTCAGGACCAATATTTATACGATAATAAAATAGTTATTTTCTACTGACATAATAATAACAATAATCCTTATAACAGTAATAAATAAATTAGACGTTTTATTTCCTCTTCAAATTTTATTTTATTTTCAACTTCTCAAAATTATTAACTTAATACAGACAAAATATTGAATTAAACTTAGAATCTCCTTAGGATCTCCCTCAATCTAACACTCATACCTCCATTCTGCAAAATAAAATTCATAAATGGTTGACTCCAAGGATCTTTATTATCAGAAATACACAATTTGAACATTTATACAAAAAAATTATCGATGTTGGAAACAGCTGGCGGTCGCTCGTCCGGAGGCGCCTCCAAGAATAAGGGTAGCGTTCTCAGGAGTTACGAAAGTCGTGAGAGCGCGTGCGCGCTTGGGACAAATATCGAGAACTGAGTCGGTCGCGGGTGGTTGGCGGCGGTGGATAGTCCAGGGGGTGGCGACGAAGGGTATAGCGATAGCGGCTGCAGCGGAGAGAGCGTGGTAGCGAGTAGAGGAGGCACAGTAGTAGTAGTGGTGGTAGCAACCCCGGGGGTTGCGTTCCGCCGGCGGGGGTGGAGGAAGTCGCGCGAAACTGAGGGTTGCCCGCGCCGCTCGCTCGTACTCGCTCGTACTCGCTCGCACTCGCTCGCACTCGCACCCCCTGGCTGGCCGGGGGTGTTGCCATGGATACGGCGCTCGCGCCTTGACATTGACAAATGGCTGGCCGAGGGTGAGCCGAACACAGCGCTGCTTTTACATATGCAGGGACACCCATTTGTCCGTACGTGGGCGCGAGGGAAAGAGAGAGGACGGTGACGGCGGTGGTGGCGGCGGCGGCGGTGGATGGCCGGAGGAAGCGAGGCGAGAGGGAGAGACCGGCGACCGCCGACGACCGTCAGCAGCCAGCCGTTTGCTACCACTTCGCCATCCGCTTTTGGGCTACTGTGCTACCCTGACGGAATCATGCCACGGCACGAGCTGTTTATTAGGAAATAGATTCGCGTGGCCTTGTTTATACATTGCTGATGAATGGCGATTACCGTCGCGATTACTTTTGCCTGAACGACGCCGATTTTCCCTCATTGTTGTTCCTCATGAGATTACAATTCCAGAACAATTTAAAATTACGTTACTTAAATGTGACCGTTACGTTAATATCTTTAATGAAATTATGGCGTATTAATTCTTTTCTGCTGTAATTTTGTATTTTGAATTTTTTTTATATTATATCTCAACGTAATCACATGATTTTTTAATAAGTGTTCTGAGCATTCACAATTTTCTCGTGAAATAAATTCTATATATGACGAAATCTCAATAAAAATAGTAATTAATAGATGACAAAATCAAGTTGAGCCGTCAAGTACGAGGAATCAATAAATCAAAGCACGCCGAAATTATGAGGGAGTCATGTACGCAATGAAGCGCTTCACATCATCATAACTTTTAATATTCATTTCAGACACGCGATTTACGAGTACATTGAGTGGCAGACTACGACTTTGATCATTGCCAATCAATGATTGTCAGTACGAGCTTTTCGTTAACATGTTGCAGCTGCACGAAGCACACCGCATTCGACCTGTCTATCCGCCAAATGCGACCTATTTATGCATCGTTGACACTTGATATGTGCAAGCGCTGTCGCTTAATCGCCAATTACTTTGGCGATGTACCATCACGACTGGTTTAATTATAATATACGCCGAGTAATTCCATAATCAAAACAATAGAATTTGTCCCTTTAAGTTACACTTGTACTCTTTCATTTTTCTGAAAAATAAATCAATAAAATAAACGAAAACCGCAATTAGACTAAGATTTCCGGAAAGATGTTTACAACTTTATCATATATACGTGTAATAATAACAACAATAATAACAATAAAAAATTTATAACACATTTTTTAATTTTTTAAGTATTATTTGTATATACATAATAAGATCAATAATAATACAAACTTTCTCAAACTCTCTTATGATTGAAAAAAATAAAAAAAGTAACAAAAAAGATAAGATAGGCATACTACATTAAAAAAAAAGCGGAAAGTTAAAAGCATTGAACACCAAGGCTTGATATTCATTCCCGATGGTGTCAATTTTCCGATCGGAGTTGCGCGCGTTAAGCGAGGATCGAGGTAGCCTGGTGTCGTAATCGTGTCCCGAGAGAGAGCAAACGATACTAGCCCTCGTCCTGGCAGTGCTCCGTAATAACAACCCCCCCGGCTCCGTGAGACATAAACGGGCGCCTATCGCGCATTACTACCCCGAAGTAGCCACTCCCTTCTAGCAGGCCAAGCTCAGCTCTAATATCTCATTACCGCGCCACCAGTCAGCCGTGCCGTCCTGCCATTACGAGATTGTTTGCTCGCGGGGCCTTCCCGCGCCTAATATATTACCGGCTTCCTAACGCGCACCACCGCGTTAGACGACGACGACGACCGAGTTAGTTCGACGAACTTTCTAACGGCTTCACGGATCGCCTGGTTCGACGGTTGATTAAAGCCACCAGCACGATCTCCGGGCTAACGCAGAAATTGCTTCCGTTTCGCGAATGAGCAGCCGAATTCACTCGCGAAACTTTCTTCCGATCGACCTCCAGCTCCTTTTAGCTTCAAATGTTCTAAAGCCGAAACACATCGAGATAATTTAAATTTAATCAATCAATCATAAAGCAAGAGAAATAAATAGAATTAGTTTCCACAAAATTGACAGTTGCTTCCATATTACTGTCGATCGTCGCTTTAAATAAAATGGGTGTTTGGTTATAAAATATATTATTAAATAAAGATATTATTATCTTCTTTTTAAACAAAATGCATTAAATTAAATCCATACACATGATCTTAAACCAAATATAAATTAATTACATTAAACTCGTAGATATCCAGCTTGTTAGTGTTTATTTCAAAGAGCAATTATGAAAGACAAACAGTTAAGTCAAATAGAAAGATCGGAGAAGACGATTATTCCGTGACGAGATGGACAGAAGGAAAGCAGGAGAAAATTTCGACTGCCACGCGTTCCTCGACATTACGGCTTGTCTCGTTAGTTTCTTGCACGATCCGATGCCGGGTGAACCGCCGACTCGGCGCTTTTATTGGATGACGCCTGGCAGGAAGCATCGATGGCAGCAAAAATAATTGGTACCTTCCCCGATTCTCGACGCTGCCGCGTAACAAGGTCCATTTCCATGGAATAACCATCAGCGGTAATTGGCACCTACAGCAACACCGCGATGCTCTCTGGTTCTCTCCACCCGCCCTATCATATTTCAGAACAGGCAGTATGCCAGACAGAGACATGCGGGCAGGAAGAGACTCGGGTCCAGGGGATGCGTGCAAATCGCAAATGTGTTTTATACAGCAACGGCACCCTTTCGCTTTTCAGTCGTACCCGGAGAAGTGACTCCGGGGGCGGCGGATAACAAAGCGGAGCCATCGACAGCTCGCTAACAACCCTCCACCCAATTCACCCGCCAAGATCTCTCCTAGCTATAAAACGTCGGTCATACGACGAGTGGTCCGCCGATTTTGAAACGTCCATGTCGCCTGTTTCAACGGTCTTGACAAGATTCTACGTTCTTTCGCGGATTACCCTTCCGTTAAAGCGACGACGAATGCATTTTCTCACTGTCAAGCGATTCTTCAACGAGATCCGTTACATAGCCTTTAATCGAATATATCTAATATCATCTGTTATTTTAACAAATACCCTGATAGTCCTGTATTTTAGCCACATTATTTATTTTCTTGTCTAAAAAAATAGAATTTAAAAAAGGAAATATTGACGAATTGATTTCAAGAGAAATGTTAGTATTGAAAATTTTAAATACTTTACCAAACATTCTCACGACAAAGTGCGAGACGTACGTGATGCTCGAATAAAATAATAATCTTTTAAATATCAAAAGTAATTCCCCGTTTATCTTCTTTCTTTATGCTACGAAAGTCGGAACGTCGAGTGTAACCAGAAGATTTTGTTTATAAATTAAACCAAATTATTGAAAAGTAATACAACACTGGGACAAGGAATCCTGTATTTCTTTCTGAATTTGAAGTGAGACTAATCAATATTCGGCAACGACGTTGCGACTTGTCACGTCGCATCTTCTCACGGGTGTGCGTAATAAAGTGTAATACAAGTGTACACAAGATGTAGCATTTAATGCTCACGTTTCAAAAAACACTATACAATGGACACTCTCTAACATAGACCACCTTTGACATCGTTCTTCCTTTCATCGTCATCACGTGTTCGATCCGTGAAATTTAATAAAACCGAATCGATCGAGTTCAAGTACACAAATGATCGAATGTGATCTCTTTCTTTTTATCTCTCTCTTTCTCTGCGTACCTTGCACCTGTATTTGTCGTATACGTGTGTGGCTATGTATATGATTGTGTGCGTGTATGTGTGTGTGTGTGTATGTCTGTTACGTGAATCTGAATGCACGTGAATACGCGTGTGTAACGTAATGTCTCGGTGTGTGTGATGGCTCGAGAGGCTTGTGCCCTTTAGTACAATTACATGTATGCACGTAGTCCCATAATACTTAATACTTTACATCAACGTGCGGTATCCCACTGTTCGATACCCCTCCGTTTAAACTTTTGACCGGCGCCTTGCGGAATCTCCACGTTTTCGTTCTTCCACGTTTCCCTTATCGTTTCGTATACGCGAGAGTGTACAATCCGGGCAACGAGCACATCTCCTCCGCTCCTCGCGATAAGCACGTAGAAAGGATTTTCGACTGCCATACATAACTACACCGCAATCACATTTTTCTCACCCTCTCCCTCGCACACGTTCCTCTCATTCATTCTCTTCTTCTGTCCTTTTTTTCCCCCTCTTTCATTCGTCTTTCTCTCTCTCTCTCTCTCTCTCTCTCTCTCACTCTCTCACACTCTTCATCCCATCTTTTCGCTCCTCTTGCTATCACAATCGCGTGTAAGTTAATATCGAAGAGCGATACGATTTACAAAGCAGAACACAATTCATATATTTCATTCTTTTTACTTTAATTTATTTGCAGTTTTTTTTTCGTTCTCTTATTTAAGGGCATCAATAGGTCGTCAATACGCAAACAGTTGCAAAAATCTGATTCCATACCGATATAATAAAATTTTAGCTTATTATACACATCGTGTCTTCGTCGTATGCGTCACTATTGTATCAGCTTCACAGACCCCCGTTATCGCGATCGATTCGCATCGCTTTTACGATCATAATAACGATTACCGTGATTTTTTTTGCGACAGCGCGATTGGTCATCATTATTATAATCGTCGTCGCAATAGTCGACGTCGTAGCAGTTAACTATCCATCGTCCGTAATTGTACAATAGTTATTACATTGTTTTCATCTCTTGGCTTGCTACTGTTCACGCACGCATTTTCCAAAATTTACATTCAACATATACACATACATACAGGCACACACACAACACGCACATGCATGCAATAACGCATTTACTCTCGTCCTCTCGCATTATTCTCGTCGCTCGTGTGTCGCCGCTCATAAAATCTTTGTTACAATTTACCCTCTAACATGATTATTATTTAGATAGACCTTACTGTTACTTCGTATACATTTTTAAGGCGATGATTCAATCGAGTGAACTCATTTATAAAACGAACAGCCAATATGACGTCCGCTCGCTCCGTTCTTCGCTCGAATTGTGCCGATATCCACGCGCGTTCTCGATCGTGCGATCTTCCTTTGGTCGGTATTCATAGTCGGGTCTTATTTCAAGACTGTCTTAAGTAATATCTTAAGATGCTAATACCGCGGTCATTTCATTGGTTGGATGGGCAGTCTTAAGACTGCCTTTGACCAGACTTAAGACGATCTTAAATATAAGATCTGACTATGAATACCGGTTTTTGTCCGTATCTGCCTGCTTCTAAAATTAATTCTGGTTTTTGAGTTTTTCCGCGCATTGTATGCTGTATCAAACTGCGCTTTAATTAAATTAATTCCAATAGATTGCATTCCGTGCATCTAATTAATGCGTTAATGTTTACAAACTGAGTTTGTTATTGTATCGACGCATTATGTGACGCTAATAATTACCAGAAAAAAATAATTTAACAAAAAAACATTACAAAAATTCAATTACATGTACTTTGAATTATTTTGCAAGATTTGTGTATGTAAATATTTTTACTATAATTTTGTTAAACGTCACTCTTCGTTGGAGAAATTAATTGCTCATACATGATCGCATGCATAACTCAACGTATATCGTCGTGCATAGCCAAAGGCAGGTCTCAACAAAATTAAACAATACATCGTTCAACAAATATAATTTATAAAAATACGCCGTTGCCTTTGGCGCTACGCGCGACAGAGAAAATGGTCGGCCGTCACCGATTTAGTAGTTCCTGTGTGATTGTCTCGTTCTCAATAACTATAGATATTTATAGCTTTATCATTATAAATAGTAAATAATATAATATTAATTTTAGTCTTGAGAAGATTGCGTGCGCCGAAATTATACGCGCTAATCTAAAATCGATTCTTGCACATGCGAGAATTAAGTAAAGTGATAAAAAATTGATTAAAATTGATTAAAATTGATTAAAATTAATTAAAATTGATAAACTAAAAAATATATAATTAATTAAATAATATTAAAAGCGGTATTCACATAATCTTATATTCGAGATTGTCTTAAGTACGATCTCGAGACGCTGTACACGATCTTGAATATAAGACCGATCAACGAATACCGGTCTAAGAGATCTTCATCGACAGTCTCGCGCATGTAATCTCGGCGACGTAATCACGCGCAAAGCGTATACAATTTCCGTTCGTCTTATCGTATACTGTTTTCATCCGTCGCATGATGATCGCGATTAATTTCCCCGACGAGAAAGTTCGCGCGACTCGCGTCGGAAGGACTCGATGGATTTCAACGGCCAAGGAATCCTTCTCTACGCTTCCCTCCCTTCGCAGGAGGGGGAGGGGAAAAGGTCGACGATCGTACGATCGATTGGCGCGCATCTCACGTAGAGGAGCCTGTGCGTTCGCGCGACGCACGTACAATGTAACTTACGAAATTTGAGTAATCCTTCCGATTCAATCAGGACAATAACTATACTGACTTTTCTCGCACCTGAGTCTTTCGGTATACGTGGGTTATCTTTTTTTTTTTTTTAGTTTAGTATACTAGAACGCCGATCGCGCGAGGCACAACCGTACAACGCTGACGTCCCTCTTTAGCAGGAAGAATTTTGGATGGTTCGTACAATCTCTTGAGAATCGCATCTCTCTCTCGCGCGCGGAATCCTATCCGTCGGAATTATTCCTGAATAAATTTTTTCGAGTGGGATATGTTGTGAGAGGAACACCGATGCGTTGCCGACGCCGCCGCTCGGCTCCCGGCAGGAGCAATTGTGTTAATATTAAAACTTTTATACAAGATTTGCGTGTATGCGAGTGTATTGAAAATATTGATAAAATTTTTGTCTTACGCTCTTTTTTTTCACCTTCTTCTCGCTCCCTCTTCTTCTCTACTCGTCGTCCTCTCATTTCGCTCGGCCGATCGGAGAGAATGGTACCCCGAATGATCCATCCTTCCGAACGAACCGCGTCGTGTCTCGATCGTCGAGAGATCAACGAGACACGCGTCCTCGTGTGACGCATGTGACGTTAACGAGGGGCGTTTTTTTTTTTATTTATTATTTCGTACCCTTATTCGTCGCGAAACCGCTCTCTCACGTATAATCGACGTTTTAATTTCATTAAAAAAATTTTTTTTTCTTTTAATAAACATGCTTTGTCTGGCGTATCGCGTTGTAAAGGTCTCTCTCGGAAATTCATTCCCTTCCTTCGAAAAACACTCTTTCCCCTCGCTCCTGTTCCCTCATTCGCATGTTCGCGCGCGTTTCTCTCTTTTCCTTACTTTCTATCATCGTTTGCTCGTTAACGTATTTACGTATATCAGGGACGCGCGTGCGGTAAGATTTGTATAGAAATATAAAGATTCCTCCAATATAAATCGTAAACGGGGGAATGAGGGACAAGCGATTGGAAGAGATAAATGTACATTGGAAATTGATTGCATTCTATTTCTTCCTTCGTTCGATTGCGCATTCGGAACTAATATGCTATCGGACAAAAAAGACAATAATTTTAACAAAGGCGTATGACGAATTGTACGGAGTAACGAAAATATCCGGAATGTTGGACTCGACGACGAAAAACGAGCGCATGGGAGGATAAAGAGCGCGACAAAGATCGAAAGCAAAAAGATGAATTTTTGCTCGAATTCGCAAATGGCCGTAACAATGATCACGAGTGAATGTATATAGATGCATAAAGGAACATGTAAATATGGGAAAAGTGATATCGTGATGATACAACTAGGATCTTCATCGATGAAAACATATGATAAGGAAAAGACTTTTCTAACGTGAGTTTGCTGCTAATTGTTTAAGAAGGGGAATATTGACGTAATTACAGAAGAAGGGCCAAAGCACATATGACAGTCGTAGTCGTGGACGTAAGTAACGCACAAGCTTTGGCGTATCCTGATCTGTCAGGTCGGGGACTACGACCGTCGTATATCGCTACGCCATGTTATGTGCTTTGACCCTAACGCTCATATGTACGAGCATCTCGATGATCACCTTTCGTTTGCTTTCGCACGAATAATGGGCTACTTTGGCGCCATACACCCGTCAATCGATGAATATGCGATTTATAAAAAATATTGCGAAGGAAACAAGGGCTAATTAAGAGCCATTCGTTATTTTCGATGCGAAAGATTTATTCAATCATTAATTAGTTCGAACGTTTCGGTCTTTGTTCAGACTATCTTCAGCATATGATAAAATGTGTGGCAAATTAATCGACGAACAGTAATCATCTTACGAATGACGAGGAATATCTATAAGTCTCCAAATAATAGCAACAGGCACATTGTCTATCATCTACATAAGACGTAGAGACAAGCGGATTCTCGATTCGAATTCATCGCTTATTCGTAATCTGTAAGATATATCAACGGTTGGACAATTAGAACTGCTGCATTTCTCGATTCAGTCATCAAGAATAATCTCGTTATTATTTTCTGATATTACAATATTTATTACAATTGATAAAATAATATAATTTGCCCAGTTAAATTTCTTATAAAGACAAAAGTAGACAATGTCTCTTATAACACAGTTATTATGGATTGCTATTTTCGGGATTTTAATCTCAGATTGTCACTCCCACACATTTTATATAAGATATATTTAGAATTCAACAACATCTCCATCCTTTGTGGCGGGAATCCATAGGAAACTTATAGATATTCCTCGTCATTCGTAAAATGATTACTGTTCGTCGATTAATTTGCCACACATTTTATCATATGCTGAAGATGGTCTGAACAAAGACCGAGACGTTCGAACTAATTAATGATTGAATAAATCTTTCGCATCGAGAACAGCGAATGGCTCTTAATTAGCCCTGTTTCCTTCACGATTGGATTTCCAACAGAGCCTCTACTCAACGATAAAAAATATTGTTTTATCAGGGTTCCAAATTCCCGTTGATCACTTCAACTAATCGAGATCCATTTCTTCAAGAATTCGAAAAAACTTGTTATTAGTTATAAATTCGATGTAGATCGTATTTTCACGGTCACAAGTCATTTTGAAAATTTCGATAAACTATTATGTAGTAATGACTGTTACTCTTGAGTTGAGTTTTTTCGTGATCATCAAAGAGCCGTTGAGCACAACGCTGTACGGAAATGATAATGTCGAACGGAAACGGGGAAAGAAATAATAAATAGAGACTCACTGACGTGAATCTTTAACGCTGCAAAAGCTAAATACAAATGCGTGCATTTTCGAGCCGTAACAGAACGTTGCATAACGCTAGTGCATAATAGGTACGCAAAGTTCCATTATTTTCAATATCGGCCATTCGTTTTGTCAGGCCAATCCCTGTCTTTCTTTCCTTGTTTCACTCACCTTCTTCGACATCTACATTTTCGCAGAATCTCGTTGAAAATGAAAGAAGAAAATAACGACAAAAACGAATTGTTCTTCGCGATCGATTGTCCGATTCTTTATTTCCTCACTCTCCCTTTTCCCGTAGCAAAAAAAAACCAAGGCAAGTCAACGCGTGCTCGCAGAACGATTCTCCCAATCGAATTTCGCCCACTCCCTCATCTTATTTTCACACAATTGAATTAACTATTTATACAGAATATATTATAATAAAAGCTGCGGTGTGTACCTCCGTTTAATTATTCTTATGATCGTGGGAGAGTATGTTCTGTGTACAAGTATAGGGGTGTGTCTGTATATATGCCTGTGTCTTTTCACGAAGCTGAGAGAATGTATAGATGTATGTGTGTACGTGTCTCTGTGTATGTATGTCACTTACGCTGGAGCGGGGGTTGGATTGGGTTGGGATTTTAGAGGGTAGGATTCTCAGAGGGATATTGCTGCGTCATCGAATGCACGACAAAGAGCGCCAATCTTCTCTCTTCTCTCACTCTCTCATTCTCTCACTCTATCACTCTCTCGCTCTCGCTCACTCTCTCGCTCTCACTTTCGTTCTCTTTCTCTCTTTCTCTTTCTTTCTTTTTCATTGATATCTATATCTCTGTTTTTTATTTATTTATATCTAAAATCCCTCAGTACGTTTATTCGTGTATTCTCTCACTCGCGCCACTCGCATCTCCCGCTCTCCTCTCTCGATTTGCGCGGAAATTTTCTTGTGTCTAGTACGCGTCGGTAATATACGATAATCGTCCCAGTCCAACTACAACGCTCGACTTATATTACAACCGGGGCCACACGTTTTTTTTTACTCTCCGTTATGTATATGTATATATCTATATATATATTCATGTATATATATTCATTTATATATATGTATATATATATAATATATTTTTCCATTAATTAGTAAATTCATTTATAATTAATAACTGTACAAATTTTAATGTTTCCTATATATATATGCAATTGAATGGTCGACGCTCGAGTCCGGCACACGCGTCGATGTCATTCGACCTAATTCTCCGCCGCATTTGCGTTCGTTTTTACTTTTATATACCTTTAAACATCTCCCGTGCCATCTAATAATTTTCTTTCTCTTTTCATCCTCTGTGTCTTGCTATTTATATTTATTTATAATATATATATGTATACATACATATATATATATACTGCTTCGTATTTTTTTTCTTCGTATGTCTCTCGTACTCTCTTTCTTGTACCTCTCTTGCGTCGTCTGTGCACTTGAACATATTCTATATTCCGTGCGAGCACCGGGTGTATTTGCCTCTTCTTTTTAATGTACATGCCCGCTAAAATTGCCTATATATCACTTATATTTCATTAATATATCTCGATCGCGACCGTATTAAAATTTAACATTTAAATTCTTCAATCACTACAATATTACACCGCAATATTTGTACAAAGAACAATCACATGAATTTCTTCGCGGCCGCGTCACTCTCGAGACCAAGCCGCGGCTTCATTCCCCTTCGTGTCCTTTCTTTCCTCGCGTCGCCTTCCGCAGCCACTTCGCTCTGTCCTTCTTCCTTCGACAATTCCACGATCTTCCTCTCGTCGGCTTCTCGCGGCGTTTCATCTGCTTTGTCCTTTCTTTCGGAGACGGGAACCACTTCGCTCCTTCGTCCTTCTCTTCCCTCGTGTCTTTTTCCTCATTAACCAAGCACCCAAACGTCCACGCATTTCGTCGTGCGGCGTAGCAAGAAATCATCGGGACTACCATGGTGATCGTCCTGGAGGTCACGATTCATCGTTGTCCTCCGATTCTGATCTACGCCAACTGGAGCACGATAGGTCCGTCACGCTTTTCGTGTCGCTAGAACCGTCGTTTCACCATCCATTCCACTTTGCAAGTACTCCTGAAACATCCGAGGTTGACGATCCTCAGTCTAACGCGAAGACATTATTTCAATATTAAAATTAAAATATGTAAAACATTTCTATTTTATTCATAACTTTATCAATGTGTGTTTTTCTTTATAAAATCTCCCTCTTTCTTACTCTGAGATCTCTCACATAAATATAATATATAAATGATTGCTTGTATTATAACTGCTATTTTTGAATGAATTAAATAAGATAATTGAGATGCTCAGTGTTAGAACAATCGCAAATCGAGCAAAACATCTGAATTGTCATAAACAACCCCAGACTTTCCCAGGATTATATATAACTCCTTCCCATAAAAATTTCCATTATAATGAAATGAATTTGGAAGCTTTGGCCATTGTAATGAGATGAAACAAACGTACATGGGCTAATTCATAATCCGATGTGGAATTGATGAAAGTGATAATCGGAATATCAGTGTAACACAACAAACCTTTATAAGTGATGTCCGTAGTATTCTGGGTAATGGTACTGATTGTGAAAGGTAGGATCGCCGGGCGGTCGGTGCATCATGCTGGCCTGTCCGTCCATCATGTAGCCCATCGTCGCATCCGGACTGTATGCCCCGCTCGGTCCTGCGGACAATGGTGGAAACACTACACATTACTACGGTTAGATCTCTGTTCCGTAATTGGCAGGCGGGTACTGGACAAGCTCGCCGTGACCCCTCCCAAAGTTCTCGAGGAACTCGAGACCTCGATGCCCACTCGATACTCAGTCTCCTCATCTCAAAGAGGTGGGATGAGGGAGATCGAGAGGAACATCCAGGGGGAGCACGGCGAGCTGTGTGATGCGATTCACCAAAGTCACGATCACATCTCTGATAATTTCAGAAACTTATATCGTAAGCTCATAATGTTCTCAGCTTTCTCAGCGAATTCGTTTGATTCATATTTTTGTTTGGCATATTGCAGAAAGAAAAAATAATACAAATTAGCTTCTTCTGATATAATTTTTTGATAAAAGTGTTAACAATTCAAAAACATTAAACAATAAGAACATTTTTGTAACATAAAATATATAAAACTTAGTAGTAATATTATTTATAATTTAATGACGTTCATAATTTGCTCGTGACATTGATAATATCGATATGTGTGGTGTATGTGTTTGTATGCCTGTATATTGTATATGTGTATGTGTGTATGTATAGTGTCTTTTATGAATATGTGTGCCTTTTTATTAATATTAATATTTTATTAATCATTGATTAAAAGCTTCTTGATATTCTCGCAATTATAATTTTCTTTTTATAATCGGTAACATCAATAATGCATCTGGTCGTTAGCAACAGTCAATGTGAATAAATTGCTGCGGTTTTCGTGATTGCTAATGAGCGTCATGAGCGAGGAAAGACTGATTCGACCGCGCGCAAATAACCGATCACCATTAATTTCAGGAAAATATCGAACGTATCAAGTGCAGCTGAGAATTCAATCTCGCCCCGAGCATTTCGATGCAACGTGACGACAGCTTCTCCTCTGTCCTAAGCGGTAATGGAGCCTCGGAATCCATGGGAGACTCCCCTAGTTTTAATGTCGGTATCTTAATGTATATTGCCACGATAAATCAAGGGCACTGATTGCGTCCTACCCTCTACCGCCAGTGAACGCTCAACCGAAGCTGACGACACGAGCGAGATGAAGACAGAGAGAATGAGACGCCGGGATAAACGAGTGTCGCTGAGATCCGCGACACTCCAGGGTCCGACTGCTATTGTGAAATACTTCACTAAGCTTTTCATATGCTAAAATTTCCCTTCCTCAACTCGTATCCCTCGATATTACATGTAGTTTGTCACTATAGACTTATCCAGTTATCATAGACTTATCTACTTCCATACATTACTGACTGTAATCTTAAAACGATATATCGATATATGCATATTGGAAACGAAAAAGACCGTGTAATATTTCATTCTAGGATCTAACACATCGTCATAAGACGCGTCAATATCAGTCAGCACTATCTTGGGTATATTTAATGTTGATAAGAAACTGGTTTCTCCATGTGTCGCCAGGCATAATTACGGGCTTTGCTAATTAAGCCATCGGTTCCGGAAGGTCGCGGAAAAGAACGCCAATTAAGACTCGCACCCGTTGGGACTACTACAGGGACATATATACGAGGCCGATCGACGCGAGAGGGGGTCTAGTATATCGCGGTTTCTCACGGTTCGCTGGATTTTCCATCAGCGATTTGTCAAAAAGCAGGAAGCCCGCAATCTCGCTTCCTCCCTTCCTCCCTCGCACGCCGTACCCCGGCCGTCGCCTTTTTCTTCATCTTCTCGTCTCGCCGACGAGTTCTTCTGCCTCGCGAAATACGTCGCCACTGCACCGTTTCAAACGAACTCTCCGCGCTTTACTTTGCTAGCGACCAAATCGTAAATCACAATTATTGCGAGCGTCCCCCTTCGTTCGAGCTCTGTCTCTTTCTTCGGTTTCCTTAGGAGTGTTTTTCAACTGTGCGCGCAACGCTCTTCGATATAGCTATAGTGCTCCCCGTTTCCTCCTTGCTTCTTCGGCAAGTACGATCACTATAGATCCAACTACATCGGTAACGCGAGACACTCAGGGTGACGTGAATGTTTTCGCGGCGATTCAAAGCCACTCCAAAAACGCGGAAATATATATTTATCAAAGTATTACTCGAAGTTTTACAAAAACGATATTTTGTTACGTAAAAAATATTAATTCTCTCTTTGCATCGAAATTTAAATTTTGTAATCATCTTAAATTATAAAGATTATAGGGATGTAAGGAAAAAATAGAGTAATTGAACAGCTTTTATAAAATAAATCAAACGACAATGCTGCAAAATTTCCACTTTGTGGTAGAAAGATTGTATTACCGTTCTCAACGAAAAAAAAATCGCGGACAAGAGATTTATTCGATATCGTCTAATGTCTCGCTTCAACAACCTGAATCTCTCCGACTCGCAATTCGTGTAAAGCGTAACGGCGTCAATTTGCCTTCCATTTCTCAGCTGTAGAAAAGTCAAAAGGTTATTACCGATTTCGCAACGGCAGCCAGCGCGAGAGATCTAGACGCCGCGCCGCTCCCGCGCGGTGGAAATGTCTTGCACGGTATGCCGCGTCTCGCGATGTAGTATACGCCACGTGGAATGTAGCCTCATATTATAGCCACCACGATATTCCGCTAACGAGGGATGCGCGCTTGTAGTGTGATTAAACCGCGCTATAACGCAGCGGGGCGTCCTGGGATAGCCGAGACGTCGAGCCACAATATGGGAAATTAAGGAATCGCTCTTCTCTCTTTGCAGCGATGCAACGTCGACGGGAGAGGCTACGAGGAGAGAGACCCGATTGGGGAAAGGCTGAGGGGAGAACGGAGGGGCAACCTGGTGGTGTACCCGCGAGGATTCTTCTCGCAAAGCCGTCCCTTTCTATGCCCGCAAATTACAAGTCGTTAAGACTCGTGGCGATGCACAGCAAAGTGTCTTGAAACAAAATGCGATTAGGTTTGATTTAGATCAGATCAATTATTCGCGCGATAGGAAAGTTTCTCGCGTGGCGATACAAACGCTAGATAACGATGTATTAATATCTACCATGTGAGATTATATTAAATCTTAGTGAAAAATAAAATTTGATATATAAATTTAATTTTGTTTAAATGATTTAAATATAATGTTTATGTTCTCATATTGTATGATAAATAACAAATTGCTATTGTGAGTGTATAATGTTTGGATGTGCAATATATAATATTAAAAATTGATGTAAATAATAATTCTCCGATTATATATACATATAACCGATCGAGTCTCATACCTAGTAATAAAAGAAATCTACGTCGGATTTATCTAGAGATAAAATCGGAATCTATAAAAGCGTCCCGGGAATTTCCTGTGAATAAATCACGAGTCGCATTGCGGAGGATCAAAGATGAAGATCGCGTACTCGGATCCACTATATGAAACCTTTGAGCTATCGCCTCGTTACGCTTTAATAAACAAAGGCGAATTATCGCCGGCTATTATCGCCGTCTTAATGGCCGTTCTTACGGCGTCGGGAATCCTCGCGCGGCTCTTCAGAGTCATCCGGGGAATTCGTTGATTCTCCGACGGAGGCCGGAATACCGCAGGACGAGGAACATTATTTCTGTCCCGGGCTAAGCCAAAGTAGAGGGTCAATTCGATGAGGTTAGAGCCCGACGGTGCAACGAGACCACGACGATAGGAAAAACGCCGCATGGCGTAATGCAATAAAGTTCCCCCGGTCGAGGTCGGTTCGCCGCTTGTATTTCGGTATCGTGTAAATCCACAAAGCTATACCCATACCAGCCCCCTGGCATCCGTCCCCGGCTGTCGTCACACGAAATCCGTTGCCCAGGAAGCCGGTATGCTTCCCAGGCTCTATCCCGTGACTGGTAATTTACTTAGGCGAATTCGCTGCGGGATCGTAGGAAATGAAGCGGCCGTGTGTGTGTGTATGTGTGTTAATCGTTACTCGGCTAAATCGCTAGAAAAATGTTCCGTTCGCGGTGAAAATGGATCTTCACCGCTTCGGTAACGGCTGGACGTAAGATGAAAACGCGTTTGAGTACGTTTTGTTTCATTCTCGTTTAGGTTTATAGCCGTAAAATTTAATTACGGCTACAGAATTATATAGATATATTAAAGAAAAAGGGGAAAAAAACGATCTTCTAAGTGAGATATAAAGTAACAGGAATTTTATTTTTTTAACTAACCACGAAGCAAAATTAATCGAATTCTGGCGGTAATCAAACGAGAAGCGATAGTTTGAATATTTCCTCAGATTCATTAAAGGCCACTATCTTTGTAACCGAATAAAATTTATTATCGACTCATTAACTTGCCGCCGTGGCGACCGATGGCAAAAGGGCCCTGGAATTGCCTCAAGGTGGATCTAATTAAACTTTCGCGACACAGACTCGATCGAAGTGGTGGAATGTCGAAGTTCGGCCGCGAAACGGAACTGCTTCCTTCAAAATAGGAAAAGAAAATAAGTTAGAAGCTTATAAGGATGAACTACTTTACAAGAAGATATGTTTTCACGGTCTTCCAGCATCGTTGAACTAAAATTTATATTAAAGTCTGAAAAGTTTCTAAGACTTTCTAAGATTATTTAAGTGTGCGATGTCAAAATATTATATACCACAGTTTGAACTTCACCCTGTATGATCGGTCGGAAAATAATAAAATTTACATGAAAATTATGTTGATATTTACATTTGGCGGCGAAGAAGCTAACAAAAATATAGTTCGCGCGTAGGAATTTTACAAATATAGCTAACCATCCTCGTCAACAAATTCGGCCGCGGAACACGGGAACAACATTAGTAGTAACTTATGGTTGCGGCCTGGCTGAATGCCTGGCCCACGTTCATAGCGGTAGGCGGAGGATCGGAGCTGAAGGGTACGGAGGCGTGTAAGGTGGTCGGACTCTCCGGCTGCCACCGATGCTCCCTAGATGAGCGAGAAATCCTTACGGAGGTTAGTGGGTGGTGTTCTCCAACTTAGTTGGCGGCGACACGCCGAGTGTTCACGCCGAGTTTCCGTCCGGAGTTCCATCGGAGTTCAAGTCGAGTTCTCCTCCTCGCCGGAGGTTTCCTGGGTTCGATATAACCCGACCTAACGTTACCGACAGAGTTTCCAGGAGGGACGCTTTCGCGAAGGAGGGTGCTAAAACCGCGAACGGAGGCGAGAGGACGAGAGAGAGAAAGAGAGAGAGAGAGAGAGAGAGGGCAAAGTGGCAAGGATGCTTGCGAGGAAGAGAGCGAGGGAAACCATGATAGATATGAGCAGTCTAAGTAACAACCATCAGTTTCCGGAGTTCACCGTGGCCGAGTGCAGTAACGAACTTCCACTCAAGATTTAAAGGAAGCACCCAAGTTCCATCTCATCCCCGACGACCCGCTCGGAATTGACAACTTAATTAGTGACCAAGCAAGGAGCGCTAAGTGCTCGACGAAAAGGTCCACGAAGAAGTACTTCGAAGCTGCGGCGTACCGGGGCGAAGGATTAGCCGGTTAAACCGGGTCGGACAAATTGTTGGGTTTCACTTTCGCAAGGCTCCGTCTGACAACTCGTAACGCCTTACGAATATTCATTTCATAACGCTTATTAATTCAATTACACCTATTATGATTCGATCAGATATTCTCGGTTAAATGTTCTTTGTGTTACGTGCGCTATCGTATTTCCTGATAGATCATATTAAGTTAAAATATGTAAAATGCATACATTCACTGATAAAATACATGTGGTACGATAATATCGTCAAAACCTTCGAGGAGATATCTTTAAATAGTTTAAATCTTATATTTATCAGTAAAAAAAAATCACGAACACGAACCTCCTGTATAATTTATGAACTGGTAATGCAATACTATGTAAGTTAGTAAAATAAATGATAACCTCGAGTATATCGAGAGAAAGTTTACGCAATAGTATATGTAATGCAGTTCAAAACGTATAAGTAAAGGAAGTAGTTAATAATATGGAAAATAAATGGAATAAAATTTCTTTATAAATGCACATAACAAAAAAAAATAAAAAGAATTTAAATTATAATAAAAGAAAGAATTTTCCCTATTCTTGACATTCACCTGATCCTTATAATTACGTTCGGATGCGAAGAAGACAGATATATTCAGTAAATCCGATATAGGAAAGTGAACATCACCTAAATATTGATTAACGATCTTACATCCTATTATTCTAATGTCATTTCTCGGAACAGAAGCACGCGACGTGTCCGGAAATTTCGAATATTTCTCGTGTAGTGTAGAATGAGAACACGTTGGTCGACATCGTCGTGAAAACTCTTGTACAGGAGGGCAACAATAGCCTTCGAGAATCAAACTACCTCTTAGACGAGCAGTCGACGAAAGGAGGAATGAGGAAGAAGAGACGTGAAAGATCGTCGGTAGTTAACAGTGACGTTAGAAGAATCCAAGAGTTTCGCCTTTCTCTCTGTATATATTTTTCTACGAGCGACTTAGAGCTCGAGCCCCCATATTTCGCGACTGCAGAATTCCGGCGGCTACCGACGGGACCGCAACGATGACGATCGGAAGAAGACGACGAAGAAGAAGCGATAGGGCAGGCGGAAGGACGATTCGCCAAGCGGAAGTCGGAAATGTGCTCCGGAACCTTCAACAATCCCTCGATGAAACTATTGGTCATCCGCGACGCAATACCGGATACGCCGGATCTAATAACTCATCCGCCCTGCTGCTGCCTGGTCTCCTATTCCCGTTCCCCTCCCTCTCCTGTATCTCCCTTTATCTCTCTCTATCTCTCTTTCTCTCTCTTTTTCTCTCTCACCCTCTATTTCTCTATCTCTTATATACCATCCACGCTTCGTCTGTATCTTTTTCTGTATAAGCTCTCTTTACGGGCTCTCTTTTTCCCTTTGCCGAGCGTTCCTCCTCGCTTCCACGCATTGTTCATTTCGACAGTGATTGTAGATAATGTCGTCGAGTTGGAAAATAATATCGGTGTCGCGGCGTCGTTGTATTGTGACGTAGTAACAATGTATCTGCCGATTCGGCGGCGCTACCATTGTCGAGACGTGATCGTAAATGCTATGATTAAAACGATAATGGCAACAATTGCGGAAATCGTTTGGCATTGTTGCGCATCGCTTATTCGGATTTGCGTCGCATTGTCGAAGCGCGTGCTGTAATTTACATTGTATATTTCTGACGCTGTATCCGTGCACCGATGTCAAATATAATAATAGTGACGCGGTACAATAATAGTAATAACGCATACAATTATAAAGTACAAAACATGATATATCGCTTAAACACCTGGGTTTGCGTAGAAAACTGGATTTTATAACTGGTATTGATGTGTATGTACAATATTTATACTTTATATACGATGATAAAACATTTTACAAAGAGCAAATACTGTATGAATTGCAACTAAGTACAATTATAACTACAAAACGATTTATTTCATCCTATATATTGTATTAATATCAAATGACAAACTTGTATTCATTTTCGCATGCACGATAGTTAGAGCGCCAACATATGTTACCGCTGTAGTTGGAGTAAAATTAACCTTGTCAATTCAGTCAATGTTGGGCTGCCCGCTGTCAGTACAATGTCTACCGCAATGAAATCTAAAACGGCGTTGCTGACGCAAATCCACCGACGGAGGGGCCAATCTTGACGCGCCTGTCCGAATCCCAGTTTTGTTGAACGCGTTCAACTCTCTCACCCTCTCCTCGGGGGTGAGCCGGGGCGGTGTGATATACGACGCGACGTAATTGCAGGAATTTAATCAATCAGAGATATATCCTGTCGCGGAGGTAAAAGGCACCCGGAGTAACCTCGGCAAGCCGAGTTAAGCCCGCCAGGAGTTCTCATTTAAGATAAACCCGGCGGGGCCTGCGAAGGAGCGAACGAGAGTAAAAAGGGAACGAAATCACCACCGCCGACGTTGTCGTTGTCCTCGCCTTGGTTAGATGATAAAACGGTAGGACTACTATCCTAGATTCCGTACTATCTCTCCACGACTACTTCTCCAACTTTTATCCCTCTCGTCCTTCCAGCTCCTCAACGTCTTCGTTCTCATTCCTCTGGCTGGTACACTTCGCGAATCGCACGAAAACTCGCCCCCTTTTACCCTTTCCACTTATCCGCGCGCACACACAGACGCGGATGCGTCGTGTACGTACGTGAGAACACTCGCGCACTACGCTCGCCAGGGTTCCTCTACCATCCTCCCGCGACCCTCTCTGATATATAGCCCTTCGGAGGTCGATGACTTCCGCTATTTTTCTTCCGCTGTCTCCAGCAAGCAACTTCCCTTTCCTAACGTCCAACCCCCGCGCGCGCGCCTGGCCGTTTCGGTTCTTTCCAACGTTCTCTACTCGTTCTACTCGAATATCCACTAACCGTGCGCGGACATCGATCGGCCCAGCTGCCGCGCTATGAAGCCCGAGCATATCTCATCCGCGGAACATTCGGAGAATGTTGGCAACGAAAATCAACGGGAGATCCCCCGCGTACGACCAAAATCTCGCTCGCGCTAATGTCGGTTGCATGATACGCTGAATTGCAAAATTCATTCGTACGTAAAATTCACTCCGTGATCTCGCGTTTTCTTTTTGTCGAATAAGAATCATTTACGTAAGCTGCTTCAATCACGATCATAAAGTTTACAAAAACTTCGTAAAATTCAAAGAATAGTAGGAAAGTTTAAATTCCAAACGGAGAACAAAGACTAATTCGCGGTAATTGTCGCAACAGCTATTTGGAGAATGACCAACGATCGAAAGCATCGTGCAATAATGCGTCCTGTCCGAAAAGGCTCCGAAATTGAAAACAAACTGCGGCATCGGGGCGAATATTGTGCGCCAGTGCAGCTCTGAAAACAGTGCAAACGAGTCGTGCCGAAGAGTGGTTGGTAATGAATACATAAATCACGATTATTGCGAGCTCTTTGTCTCGCGCGAGATGTTGGTCGATAGATCGGGAAGAGGCAAAGAAGAAAACGCGGAACGTACGAAGCGATGAGGAGAAAGCAAAGAAGCTATTGCATTTATGGATGATCGTCCTTGTGACAAGCCGAAATTAATTTGCTCTACTCTTCGGGGTTCGCGGTGGCGCGTTGGCATATTTTAACCCAGTTCTTTAGCTTCGGCCCTTCTTCTATGGCGCGCACCCACACCACCGCAAATTGACATAAATTTCTGTCAGCGATGCAGCGTGCAGTATCGCGATTCGCTAAATTCATCTGGTCTTCCCGATAAAACCTAATGAGTGCTCGCGGCTGACTGGCTCTTTAGTTGACGCGATAAATAATTAATGACCGACGATACACCGAGGGAGAAAATGTTTCTCGCACTGTCCATAAACCGTTTATTAATATTTATAAGGTTACGAAGCGTAAGAACGGCGGCATGGAAGTATATATTATCGCATCTTATATGGCATGCATAATATTTAGATATTTTAATTAACCCACTGGCTATAAATTATGATGATTGGGCTACTATGTTGCAAACTACTATACTAAACTACGAAATACATTATATATGATCGTATCTGAGATTTTATACTCATAAAAAAACACATACTAATTTTTACAGTTTGTGCGAATGTTGTGATAAAGAAATGTTTCCCGAAAAAAAAATATATATATATTGTATATAAATTTTGAAGCGTTGTAAAACGTTATTTTGGGCTAATAAATCGTCCTAGGAACTGTAATTGCGACAGTGATAAAAGCAAGTAGCAGATAACAATACGACGCAATCATTAAAATTTAATATAAAACTATTAAATTCGCACCTGTCTCCACCGCTTTAACGAGGCAGCGCGTCGAGCATCGGGCGCGCCATTGTAGCCTAAAGTCTGATCCATGGATTATAGGAACTATTCTTAACAGTGTCAATAAACCGAGGTTATGAGAGCCACAAACGTCGGAAGTGTATCTCCTTACGACAGGCATAAATAAGCTCCGACGGTGGTGGCTGGCTGGTCGTTTAAATGTCGCGCGGAGGGAACTCCGTTCGTTCCGTTTCTTCTGAATGTGCAATATAATCCGCCCGGCTGAGTAACGATTTTCGTCCGGCTTTTTCCAGGTCACAGGTATAGGATCGATCTCGAGATCGATATCACACGATGTAATTACTTAGCGTGCCATTTCTTAATAGAACTCCGGCCAACTCCGACCGACTCCGAGTGGAGATGAAATGCACTTTGCAGACAACTTTATTTCACGGCGCGCGGGCGCGGAACCGCCGACCGATGGGCGATAATAATGCATAATAGCTTAATAGCTAAATAGCCAGTCAGCCTCGTCAATATATTCCGCCTGCGCGGAACTTCCTATCTGTTCTTAAGCGCGCTACTCTGAACGAAGAGTAGCCTCCTATGAGTTAAAAACGCTCCGACGCGCGATGCACATTTTATATAACGTCCTTTATCAAGCTTGTAACAGCCGCAACCAGTGTGGCTGCGTTCGATTGAATAGTCCATCAGCATCGTTAATGCATTGCGCCTCGCAATCTGGCTTTTGTTGCATCGCGCGATTGATTACCACACTGTACGTTCTCACGCATTTCACGCATGTTTATAACGCATGTCGAGTTAATGGAAAGTGAAGTCTCTCAGGTGAATTTGCTATTTAATTTAATATGCTTTTTAAGCATTTTTAATTCTAAACGGTTTTCCTAGAGCGTTTTTTTTATTATCAATTCAATTACAAATTCCAATCAGTTTTTATTATTCGTCTCGGCGACGATCGCGTATCTAAACGTGAGAGATAAAATATAACTTACGAACGACTTAATTTCGGAAGATCGTAGTGTGCCATTCGTATATACGAACAACTTGAAATCGATGCTTTTGGTAAAACTACAGGCCAGCGCAAGCATCAATGTTTTCACGATACGAATCTTTTTCCTCTTTCGCGTATGATGCTGAAGCTGCGAGTCAGCCAGGTTTCTTCCTGATCGCCATTACCGCGGTAAAGCCTTGATGGCGAAAGTGGTCTAGGGGGCAAACGGTCAACGAGACTGGAGATGAGATAGAACAGGCCATTATGGCTACGCCGATAAGATAGGGCCACCCTTCGTGCTACGGCTGTGGAAGCTCCAGCCTTCTGGGTATGACTTGATACACCGGACGCGATCCACGCCATGAAAAATCTCGTTGGCGGAGTGGAAAGCGTATATGAAACAGAGAGAAGGAGAGAGGGAAAGAGAGAGAGGTTTGAAGAGCAAGGGAGAAAGGGCGTTGTCCAGCGCCCTCGAGAGAGAACTCGGACCTTATCTTTTCATACCGATCGTGACCGTCCAAGACTTCATTTCCGTGTCCGAGCGATTCCCGCCCTCGTGCCAATTTATATATACCTATGCGTAACGAAATGGACCCTATGCTCGTTTACATAGAATGGATCAAAGTTCGGCAGTTAGGGGAGGCGACTGCGAGTTATTGTTACATTCGGCCGAGTATTAACGGCGCACGGCTACTGCCGGCAGTTTCTGGCGCTCTGTAATTACGCGAGTGCGATGGGTTCCACTAAGGGCCATTGTTGCTATTTTGTAATTGATCTCCTGATTACAATATACTAATACTTCGACTCCGTTGGATTAGCAGCGAATTACTCTGAAGAGAAAACGAGTCTCTCTAAACGGATGAAATTATTACATTTAAAATTATATGCACGCCTTTACGTGACAGTATATAATGCCGACATTCCAACATGTTATTTTCATATAAATAACGCATAACAATATTATAAGTGCTTATATCGGTTTTACTACCGACGATGTTTTCTCATTTGCAATGAAAAGAATTTCATAGGGCTTCCATCGACGCTCCTTTATGCATCGAGCTCAACGAAACGTTGATACGAACGGAACGCAATTTCCTCCGTTAAGCCCGACAGTGTCCCGGTTATGTTCTCCCCACGGTGCTGTACGGTAGCAAATAATAACATTTCTATAAGTCGGTCGTTTGTATTCGACTGGCGCGCATGAACCCCATTTCAATTAACGTATGATCTATGTCGTATGAGGACCCGCTCTGGCACCTTTCAAACGTAGGGCAGTAATGTGCGGGGGATCGGCTCTCTAAGTAACTCTATATCACGTCTACGTGACGCGAAACGTAGAGAAAAAAGAGCTTGGCGACGGTCGATAGGGACACAACGAGGGAAGAAATCGTCTCTACTTGGACCATTCGATCGATCTCGTCCATTCCGCTCCTCCTTTTAGCTCAGACTTTCCCTCGATTATTCCTACTAAAGTATGGTCGCGAGTTTATGTTTAAGTGGATTAATCGAAGCGATAAATCAGATTTGACCGTGCAGTTAATTGTTTATAACAGCGGAATATAATCATAAATTTTACACTTGCATAAATAACAATCGCTCGATCTGATCGGTTTAATAAAAATTATACATCTGTATTAAAAGGTAGACACAATTTTCAAAAAGTTTTGGAAGGTAGTGAAAAATTCCGTAAGAAAAATTCGTACAAATAAGCGACGCGATAAAACCGATCGCCCATTTCAGCAGAATCAAATGGGATCTGTCGAAATCGAACGCGTTCGATTTCGACGCATCAGCGTCGGTGCGCCATCGAGCAGTCCATGTCGACGCCTCCGGTGACATTTTAGGGAATCCGCCGTACAATTTCTCTCGATTCTCGACCCCAGAACATCCATTTTATTTAGCGCGCCCGGGTCCACGGGGGACGTTAAACTCGACGGCGGGAGCATTCTCTTTTTCTTCGTCGGCCGATATCCCATCAGTGCCAGCAGGAACGTTTACAGCGGGCTGGTGTCCAGCTTCGTAAAATCCACCATCCTCCCCCCCCTTCTCACCCTCTTTCTCGCTCCTTCAAGCGGGGGTTGAAGCTGTATACGGAGTGTTGAGGCGAAAGGGGGGAAGAGAGGACGACGGAAACAGAGAGATCGTCGATGTGCGAGGATAGACGGAGAAAGGTGGAGGGTGGACTGTCTGGACCCACCCCGAGATGGACACAGAGAATCGCCATTACAAATTGACAACCTTGATTGATGGCCCTCGCGGAAGGGACGACGCCGGGCCGATCCGGTGGTTGAGCAGAGGAGGAAGGATCACGACGAACGGCGAAGAAGGGAGCGTTAAGGGGAATCGGGGGTTGAAAAAGACCGGACTAAGGGGGTTGGAGCGCAGCCTCGACGTGAGGAAAGTGGGGATAGCGGCCAAGTGAGATGGAGTGGACGCGCTATATGTTGGTTTGGTCTGGCCCAGCTCGTTCCGGAGGTTCTGCTCCAAGGGATCTTTGGCAGCCAGATAGCGCGCTCCGCAAACCAACACAGTTATATCCGTCGGAACGGGCGAAAACGGGACGACGAGGAAAGAGAGAGAGAAAGAACGAAGGGACCGAGCGACGTTATCGAAACCGAGGCTCTCGACGAGTGCGTGACGAATGGTCTGCGTCGACTAGATCCGCAGAATAGGATTCGTTCTTGCGTTATATACATTGGGCACACAATATTCGATATGCGTCTCAAACTACTTTGTACGATGAAAGTATTTTGACGTACACGTGAATTTATCAGGCTTTTTAATTCATCAGACAACCGACATGATCATAATATTTTTAATGTACTGAATATACTAACTGATTCACTATTTATATACTCATACCCGAAAAAATTGCGTAAAAAAGAAGCTCATGTAATAACTGAGCTTGGAGAATAGCTTATTGGTCGTAAGTATCATCTACCGATCTATGATGGAGCAAGAAGACGAAACGATTGTCGTAAATGACAATCAAGCTTCTGTGAAAACGGCCGACAAGAAGAGGTATCAAACACAGCAAGAAAGACAAGGTAACCTGGCAGCGGAGAAACGACAAAAAGAAAAGACGAGACAACGCGAAGGGGACTACTCGTGTTGATCTATGACTTCTCGCGTGTCATCCTGACCTCCGACTCGACCGGCAGAATGCAGCGAATAATAAGCAAAACCGACAATTAAGATATCGTCGATGGACACGTCGCAACTGCTTTCCTCGAAGATTCTCTCATACAACTAATGCAAACGCCGGCTCATAAAGCCGCCAAACGGACGAAGGAGTTGAGTGCGCCTGGATGAGCGATGTTTATTGAGATTATAGCGGAGGCAATTCGTGGGAAGTCGTTTATTGCCGAGAAGGAAGAGGAGGAGGAGGACGACGACGAGGAGGATGACGGCGAGTCTCGTATACTCGGAAGGAGTAATTACCGCGCGAGAAACAAGCCGCGACAGAAATCGGTGAATAGATCGGTCATCGTTGCGGCCACCAGTCTTTCATCGGTGGCGACTGGAGACGTATAACGGCCACGCTGAGCGATTAACCGTTCGCGTCGTAATTGGATATTTTATGTCGACTACAAAGGGAAACCGCTTCATTAATCGTATCGCTGTTTAATTACGCATGTCACCGTGTCAAATATTGAGTCGAGCCCTCGATATGGCAAGGATTAAAGTATTGAATTCTAAATACTACTCCAATCACGTTAATTAAATCTCTCAAATTTTATTCGATCCACGTACAAAAAGCAATATGTATATATCCACTCCCATAATTAATAAAACCGGATGTAGTATAATTCGGTAAAATGGAGGTACACTTAATTCGGCAACGGTCATCTCCGAGACAGAAAGAAACTCGACAAATATACCTCAGTCGTATCGTTGCCATGGAGGTGGCAGACACCTTTTATCGCGGTATCGTCACGAAATGCACCGTACGGTCGCAGCTTTACGGTACTTCGGTGCCGCTGTTACGTTTTTACTGCGTCGTTCTGGCAGCACGTGAGGGGACGACGATTCTACCGGTGTTACCAGCGCTGTAACTATATACAGCCTTGACGTTAGACAGTGTCTGTACATGGTATGGTACGTCGGAGTACTGCCAGAAAGAAACCGAGTGCAGTTAATTTCAGTAAATGTCCGCGGATTAAAGTTATTACCGAGAGAATGCGGAATCAATTTGAGAGAGTAACGTTGCTTCTCTCTCGTACATTGCAATTAAACCTTTTTCTCACACGTAACCATTAGACATTTGCATTTCCTTTATTAGTAGCTACCATTTACTGGCAAACGCTTTTTTCTTCTCAATTGACGATTACAGTAGCTATTAATTTTTATTTATCCTTACTTCATATTTGATTAAATTCATCGTACGTTTCACCGCAAGTAAGAGATACATAATTAATTATATGTTATTAGTAAACAAGAAAGAGACGCTATTACACTTGACATGATCTCGCATGTCGGATAACAAATGTCCACGTAAGGCAAATTACACGCGGAACTTCGTCAATCAAATTATCGTTATTTTCATTGCGAGACAGCGATAATGATACATCGCGCTGTACCGTATTTTTTCTATGTATTCTCAAGATTGTATATCCGAGTGTACTTTTCCTATCCTAACCACGTGTGACACGGTTCTCTCCAAGCATATAAACCTAATAGAATCTCGCAAGAGGGATACACGGCGGCAGCTTGTACGTCGTAAAACGATGCGCCACCGGTTTATAGTTTATAGTTCGAGTGCCTACGCGCGGCGGTCGTGTATGATTGAATGGGGGAGGATTTAAAAGGGATCACGCGCTTTTATGAGCGGTATTAAGAACGATGGCGTTAGAACACCACGCGCAAAGGTTTACTGTCCGCGTTACGTGCGTGCGCGCGCCCGACTAATTTTACACTAATTTCGGCGAGCCGTTCCTTCACTGCCGGATAAAGGATAACCGTAATCCATTCGAGCACAATCGCTATATATAGTAGAACTTTAGGAAAGCTTGCTGGGGAAAGCCGTGTATAATTATACCTCTTGACGACACGTTAATGCCGTCAAATTTATTCTATTTCTAAATGCAGGGTAAAGAAGACTAACGATGCGTAAAGGCGTTAACTTCAAGTATAAACCGGTTCTTAGTCTCACACACCTACGCAGAAAAATTGTATGCTACTGTATGCATAAAGTAATACTAAGAATTGTTACGAATAGCTTTTACGAATACTGCGATTATCAAAAATTGTTACTTGTAATGCCCCAACGATATATTTTTCATTAATATTAAAATATCGGTGTGAGAATTGCGATGAGCATCGCAGACGATGGTGCACTTTATGTATTTACCAGAATATCAAGCAACTCGCGCAACCCACGTATGTCGATGAAAGAAAACGCATTCACCGTGTTGCATTCTCCGCAGAACGCAGATACGGATCTGTGATCGTTAAGGCGAACGGGATGAATCGTAAACTTACCGATCGCTCGATGGCTTCTGCAGCCGTTATCGGCGATAAGCGGGGAATTCCGCGCGCGCACGCACGCCGCGCATTGTGTAAGGCGCGAAACGCGAGTTAGTGCGCGCTCGTGCGCGGGAATGCATCTCTCATCTCGGAATAATAACAATGCCCCGCGGGCCGCGAAGTCAATGTGGAGCAGCTGGGATCCACGTAATGAAAGTATGATTGATGATCCGACCGACGCGCATCATTAGCTCGATACGGAGGAGCGAACCGAGAAGGATATGCATGCCTGCAAGTCTCGACAAGTCGTGCACGGTCGTCGTCGTCGTCGTCTCAAGACGCATTCTGAATTAACGTGACTCCGTCCTAATACGATCCTTCGTGAGGCTCGCGTAAGAAAAGTTATGTGCACGATTCGAGAATACGTGTGGACAGACAGCAATATGCTCGTGGGATTTCTGCGTAATTAATGGACGAGAAAGAAACAAGAAATTTGACAAGTAAAAAAAATGTTTTAATATTACATAAGAAGTATACATTTTGTTATATCTCTGTACACTGTTGGAAAATTTGTGTTAAATATATAACATAAATCACATGTCCCAAACGGTTCACTCAAATTTTTGTGTTAATTTAACATAATATGAATGTGTTAAATAATAACACCGATATTATGTTAAAATATTTCAACAGAAAGGAAATGTAATTCCTATATAACTTTTATGTTGAAGTTAAGATTGTAAGATAAAATCAACAGTCTTTTTCTGTAAATTTTAATACATTTAATAAATATGTTCAAATTGTGGTACTTTAACATATTTTTTAAATTATTTTAATAATTTTACATTTTAAATTTGTTGAGTTCAATTAACATAGGAGGCATATGTTAAATCTACACATGCATGTGTTGATTATTTTACACAAAAATTTTAACAAGGACCTTTTTTAACAAAACTACAAAAATTTTCCAAAAGTGTATATGTATATAGATGTGCTAATGCATTTTGATTTGATAAACATGTGCATTGAAATTTGATTATCGCTTTTAATAATGTACTCAACATTACACACTAAAAAGCTTCGATAAAAATTCAGAAATTTACGTTTACTGACCAATAAGATTAAATAATTCGAGAGTGTTTTGATCGATGGTGTAAAACGTAGTCGTTCAAAAGGAGGAATAACAATTTCAGCATTGCTACCGACAGATCACGGGGGACTAGGAGCATTTGAAAGATACATTTATCTCACTTCCGTTGGAACAAAATCTGCCCTGGGGCCTAATGCTTCGGCTATTAAGCTTTAATGGACTGCTGATCGTCGATGGAGAGCAGGATAGGAGCAGGCGGAGTGGGATACAGGCCAAGTCTCCGAGGAATTGGAAAAATGGTCGGAGCCGCGAACTTGGTGGACCTTCACGACGTCTCTCTCTCTCTCGCCATTTCCATCCATAAAAATATCTCCGCGCGTCATTCTCTGGCCGCAATAATCGAGCGGGACGTGAGGCAGCGGCGGGACGCCCTCGCGTAGCTCCATCGATTTCAATCGCGCGCAAAAGGTATATGCTCTTTCTAGCGAAACTGGTTTGCCAGTCGGAGAGCAGGCGAGAAAACGGAGCTAGGCGATGGCACTGGCGACGCGGCGGGCGGAAGGGCTGGAAAGGTCGTGGATTGCCTGTTTGCGGCACGATGGAACTGTGATCAGGATTGACTCGGGATGATAATCTGGCGTACACGGGTTTCCACTTTACCCGATGCGAACGACGACGTTCAGGTCGCCGGGCTCTCGCTCTCTCCTCGTCCCTCGATACCCGCGAGCCTCACAACCCCCCGTCATTTCCCTCGCGAATATCCCTTTAGCTATCGCTCGAATTCGCTTGGTGACGCGTATGCGCGACAATTATCAATGTCGTTGACTCAAAACAAAGAAAACGTTGCTCGATAGCATGAATAAATTTATTATTCCCGTGTATATATAGAGTCAATGAGAAAGCTTAATAAAACAAAACTTCTGGAATTTCGTCGAGAGAACATTTCTAATTGTCAGCGAAAATCTCGTGGAGTAATTAGCATCATCATGGGTATCAGTTCACGCAGGTCACAACATTGATAACACGCTCACGCGAATTTGAATGAAATCTGGAGAACATAAAGACGTTTATGATACTCACAGAGAAGATTCTCATAAAGACACTCGAATGTTCAGTGCACTTCGGTGTACGATACGTTAAAAAAATACGGAAGCAAGCTACGGCCATCATTTGCAGAAGCCCGCGAGAAGCGTGTGCGTCAACTCGAGGGAAAAGAAAGAAAGAGAGAGAGAGAAAGAGAGAGAGAAAGAAGTACGAAAAAGAAGAGAACGATTCCTTGCTATCCCGGAGAGCGCGTTTCGTGGATACGTATGGCGGATAAAGCGCCCCTAAAGCCCAGTTTCGACAGAGCAAACAACCCGTAACTCAGTGAGTGTTTATGAGGGGGCCAGTCGTAAAAATACGAGGTGAATCGGACTCTCTCTCTCTCTCTCTCTCTCTCTCTCTCTCTCTCTCTTTCTTTCTCTCTATGTTTCGACCGTTTAGTTCGATTCACCCTCGCCAAACTTTTCCTCGGGCGGTCCTTTCCGCGTCGCGGGACAAAGACGTGGCCACGGATAAAAACGTAAGAAAAAGACGGGCCGTGAGAGGCCACGGCCGATAGAGCGAGAAGAGTTTCGACTGTGTGGCAACGGGAGCATGTTCCCTGATCGTAAAACTCGGTCTGATCACCGCTACCAATTATCCCACCGTTATCCGAGTGTTATCCGAACGTTATCCGGAACGTTATCCACCTCTGCCCACCCGGTACTCCACGGAAGAACCCTCTCACCATCATCCGAATCACTACCGATCCCTTGAACCCTAACCGAGAAAGAACGAGAAAGAGAGAGAGAGAGAGAGAGAGAGAGAGAGAGAAAGAGAAAGAGAATGGTTCTACCCTAAACACGAAGGCCCGTTGTTGTCGCCTTTTACTGCAAACGAAGTGATTCTCTCCTCGTAAACGCGTCGTCTTTACAGATTATTCGACGAAGGAATATCTTTTCCTGATATCAAACTTTCAATTCTCTCATATTAATCTATCTTCAGTAAAGTTAATAAGATCATTGCCGCACGTAAAAAAATCATCCTTATTTTATAAATGCTTAGTACGTTGAATTAAAAAATATTTTAAAATAAGTCTTTTTCCAATAAAAATTTCCTTCGTGTTCATAGACAAAAGATTATACATGTATGTTAATTATTTAGCACAGAAATTTTAATTTAAAAATTCTAAAAAATGTCATAGGTGTACATTGAGATCTTACCTATAAGTTTAAACAATAATAATATTATAAAATTAATTTTGCAATTGTTAATTTAATCAATGAACCTTTGGAAAATACCACATAGTCAAAATGTCGAGGACGCAAACGACCTGCATGGTTGCAGGGTTAAAAGTTTTATTAAAAATTAAAGAATTAATAGTTGCGCAATTGTAAAAGTCTGTTATCCATTCGCGTGAAGTGAAACTTCGTAATAATACTTTCTAAATCACGAAACGGAATGATTGTCGGACATGATATTAATCAGACACGCAAGAGAGAAGTGAAATTCAAATTTCCATCGTGAACGTGGAATGACCGATAATCGAATCATGAAATGATTTGATTTCCGAGAGAAACGACGGATATTGCGGATATACAAATATGTAGACGCTACAGGCTTTATTTGATTCGAATGTTTCGTTTATTTAAAAAATATTAAGAAGAATATCATGCAAAGACTGAGTATCTACTACAGATATCAAAGATATTATATGTCCTATTGCATTAAATTGTCAGCTATAATTACAAAACCATTCGTAAACAATCGGTTTTTATCAAGTTTTCCTACTAATTTTACCATCTATCTATAATATGAACAGGAAATAGTTACGAACTTTATATTAATGTAAGAATATTATATGATTTGTATTAATTACAAAAGTGATAGAACCAATTTGAAATAATAATAAATAAATTTTATATTTTATATTTGATAAAAAAAGAAATGAATGAACTTATCTACAATTTAGTTTGTTAGAGAATTAATAGTTCAAAGTTAAGTTTTCGCGTTGTAGGATTCATCTTAATAAATGGTAATATTGAGTATAATAATAAAGTTTCGTTAAAAGTTAAAACTTTATTCTAAAAATTTAATAACATTGAATAATTTCAAAATGCACAAGAAATCTTACTAGCACTTAAAAGAGAAACATTAATTTTATTTAAACAAAATGAATTATGTTAATTCATAAGAATCAGAAAATTGATATTATTGAAAATAAATATAATCGTGAGGTGTGGTCGACACTGGTGGCACAAAATTGTATATGTCTCTCGTGTCGTGTGGGTATGTGTAAATGTCTGTTGGCTGAAATGGATTCATCTTACCGGCTCGATTACTCTGGTCGATCATCGGTTGAACGATTCTACGTCTCGCGTTTATGAACCTGAAACACACAAACGAAACGAATCACGTTAATAAGATAATTGTGATTTATTTAATATTCATAATCCAAGATAATTTTTCAATACAGCAAATTTAATAATCGTTTAATTCCTTCAGATATCATAATAATTTTTCTATATATAAAGAATAAAAAATTCATTCTTTTAGTTCTGTAAAGTTCATCTTGCAAATAATGTTACAGCTTTTTGTCTCCTTCGCATTTTACATGCGGTACACACGATACAAGAGAGGGAGAATTGTCTTGACGCGATCCGCTATCTTTGTAACAATCAAGAAAAAGCGAACCGCGCTACTGGCTCGGGAGATGAGCGAGCAAAAGCGGAGAAATCCGGTAAAGAGGAAGAAAATTCTCGATACGTCATTAGCCCGCGTTGAAGAAGCTTCCATGTGAGCGCTTTCCGAACAATAGATCTGCGGTCTGTTCTGATGTTGGTCGAAGTCCAAGAGGGTGGTAGGTTCAATACAGTGTGAGATAGGAACAACCGGGGGGGAGAGGAACGGCGATAGAGTGAGCGAGACGCGAAGAGGAAGGGCGTACGTCAGCCGACGTCAGCGTCGCGGCGCCCTAATGGGCGCAGACGCCGGAAGTGATTGGGTTTCTGCTCGACTGACTCGAGCACACCCCCTTCCCGTCGTGGAATACTCCAGTTCCCCGTGCCAGAGGGGATGAGGAGGACATAAGCAAGCCCCGAAGAAGCGATGGCACCCCCTCTTGTTTTGCAGCACATCTTTCTTGCTTAGTCTCACGCCTGGCCGACTCCCACAGGAGAATCTTATGAATAATAATTATTAAACTCTCATCGCGCGTCT
Organism: Temnothorax curvispinosus; assembly: GCF_003070985.1. Classification (NCBI taxonomy): domain Eukaryota; kingdom Metazoa; phylum Arthropoda; class Insecta; order Hymenoptera; family Formicidae; genus Temnothorax; species Temnothorax curvispinosus. Next base: position 660,264 of record NW_020220065.1, on the reverse strand, counting down.
TGCTCACGCCGCTGCGCGCTGGATGCACGTGGCCATTGTTGCAGTTAAGACACAGACGGTGCCCGTAAGTCGTTCGACAAGTCGCCATGAGTCAAAGGAGCTTCGTTCGACTGAATGAGTAATAAAGGACTTCGGAAACGATTAGCGTACGCGCGCATGGAAGCGTAGAGACGGCCATAGAATTTTGATAATATCGTCAATCGAACATCTAAACGCGTTGCAAATATCTCCATATTTGTATATCTATATCAATATCGTAATTCTGTGATATTAAGTATAATAGCCAACTACCGTAAATTTTTATCTTCTAATTTATTCAGCCAAAAGTCACGTAAAAGAAAACAGTCATTCTCTCTAGTGTAAGAAGATGCTGAATATAGTCATGATACGTGCTCGAAATAAAGCTTTGCGTTGCAGATGCGAATGTAACACGACAATAATTATATGTAATCGCTTCAAAGTCAAATCCTCGACTATCGTCAGACGAAAAAGTATCGCTGGCGCGAGCATGAAACCAAGGGTCTCTCTTTAGCTCCCGGATACTCCTAAGCGTCTCTGGTTCCTCTTTGGCGAGGTAGGCAGCGTGTCACAGCCAGCTGACTACCGCTAACCACCCCCGCCCTTCCACTCTATAGCAGCCACCGTCGCTGCTGAAATATCGCCCGAACAATGGCGCACAATCCTCTAACCGAAACGAGAAAGAGAAAGATAGAGAAGAAGGGATGTGCGAAGAGGGACGAGAACGGTGAGCGACTGCCCAAACTCTCTCCCAAGAGTTCGGTCGCGAAAATCAACCGGAAAACTTAAGCCCGCCACGTTGCAGAGACACGACAAAAGATTTTACGATCGATGTAATGTATATCGTCCCTTTTTTACATTCATAGACAAAATTATGCGGTGAAACCTAAAATTTAGATCAATAATTATAATAGAATATATAACAATATAACTTTATTGCTTGTTAATAAATCTTTTAGCGAAAAAATAGTAAAAATTCAAAACAGTTGAAATTATAAATGCATATTCTTGAGACTAACATATTCATCAATATATTCATTAGCACCACGACATATAAAAGTCGATGAAACAATCGTCTTTCAACACCTAACCGATTGCGAATCAGAAAACCTCTTACGACAAAATGAGAGGGATCCAAAACGAGGTGAGCATATTGTTATCGAGGCGATTACCGAGTCACTTTAAATGACAAAACATTTTTCGTCGCGCCCTCGTCAGGGCTTTCAGGATTTTAATGCAGTTTTGATTATGAATTTAAGGGGAAGCTCTCTCACAGTGTGTTGTGAAACGGACCTGCGGCTGGGAAAGTTTGAATACACGTTTGAATATACGGGAGGATAGAGAAATAAGCCGAATTATTTTATCATCGAATTTTAACTTTGCATGAAGAGAGATATCATTGAAATCGGTTATCTTGAAATAGAAGCAAGAAATAATTTTGTTTTTCAATACAAAAATAAGATTCTTTACGATTTCTAATGAAAAACAGCTTCAGTTTCGTTTTCATCGACTGAAATGAGAAACCATTAACAACTGGCGAAGTGAAACGAGCGCCGAGCGGACGAATTGAATAAGCGCCTCGGAAATCGCCGGTGAATTACAAACGGAATTTCGAAGAGCAGCGCACGAGAATTATTGACAAATCGCTGACGTTCGGAATTTACTTCAGTATCGCTGTTACTTTTTACGAACCAATAACATATAACATGTTTCTGCGAGAAAAAGGTAAAAATGTAGTGTTGAATTGGAGGAACGGATGTCCCCCTCTCGTACCGTGACTAAATTTAGTGCACTTCGAGCGAATACATAATGCCCGTATTTGCTTATATGTGCGCAATACATAATCCAATATATCGACTCGAACTCGAGTGGCATTTTAAGAGAGTTTTAAGATATTTTAAAATGACAGTAAAAGAAACTGCGGGGATTGACTTGCACTCCTCATAAAACTCTTTTTTCATTCCCCCTTTTCTTTCATTAAAAATTGTCCAATTAAAATTAAGAATTAGATTATTAAGATACATAAGTAACAACAAATTCGCAATACGTTCCTCTTTATTCACAAAAAAATGTATATGCATTTCATCGCTACGGCCAATTTTTACTCGATGAATGTATAATAAATATCGATAATCATTTCTAGCAAAAAGATAATTTCGTTGTAAGAGTAGTATGTATATTTATTGGCTAGAGAGAGGCTTTTTGAAATGGCACGGCGAGAAACAAAGGTATACGAGAGAAGAGCTTCCTTCATCGTTGCGCGGCTGCAGCGTGAGTGGAATAACGATGATTACTGTCGCGCTAGCAGCATTTACTCTCCGACGGCATTCGCAATTATCGGGGAGCTTCCATTAGTTAACTGCAGTCGATACGCAGTGCACCGGGTCCTCGCATCAAAACATCATTACTGCCCGAACACGGGAGCGCGAGAGAGCCGCCGTGCTCGCAGTACTATTGGTAATCAATTTCGCTCCCGTGGCGTTACTACTGGCGAGAGAGAGAGCCGCGCTAATGCGAGGCCTCAGCGTTCGCGTCGCATTACGGGAAATCGAAAAGGCAGTCTCGTAATGATTACGCGTTAGGAAACGGATCGAGCGACGAGGGGAGGGCAGGTATAGGTTGAGTTGCAAAAGGACCGTTTTAATTAAAACACGAATGAGTGCGCGCGAGCTGAAATAATTCCCATCGCCGAAGGCGGAAAAGAATATTAAAATAGATAAGATGCTTGAGAGAGTGGTGCTGCATTATTAGCATTATCAAAATTTATTATTATTATTAAGCGCGTGGAATACGTTGCTTTACGTAACGAGGATTTCAATCAATACAGAGTGGAGTAATAACGGTGCAATTATTTTTATTGAATCGGACTGCCGCATGCGACCTGTAGATTATTTATGTAATTATCCCCCTTCCTGCGCCGCCAGTTAATGAGGATCTGACCTCGCAATCCAATCGGCAATTGATTTTTGCGTGTGTAAAATTACCACGGACTAGTCTCACTAATGCAAGTTGCCGTTGCATCAGAGAAAACAGCCGTCATAGGAATTGCATTCCAGAAAACGAATGCTTATTAGGAGCCGATCGTACAGATAAAACATCAGGAGGAACATGCACCGCTTCGTATCTCGCATTTAGAATCTACAACCATCGCACAAATAATATAATGGTTATTCAACAAGCCTCGCAATGGACAAGTTGGCGACTTAGTTACTTAAATCAGAATTATCATAGAATTAAATCACAGAGTTTTCAAAATATCCCTCCCTCCCCCTCCGTCTCTCTGTCTCTCTCTCGGTGATAGAGTTATAAAATAAAAAGGTACGAGGTACGATGGGTGCGTACTCCTCTCTCTGATCCTTCGTACGCTCGCTTTTTTCAAAATAATTTTATTGCATCAACAAAAAGCTCGCCGCTTGAGCTCGCGCGATCGAACGAACGGATATAAATCTCTGAGCGTTCATAAGACTAGCGTCGGCCGCCGCCGTGTCGGTGCATTTACGATCGATAAAATCATTTTATCCGAATATAATGCACCGGTCGATTCACGCGCCGCTCCCGGCGAGTTCCTCTTTTTTCCCCGCTCGCCGTTTTGTTCTCTCTCTCTCTCGCGCCGCCGCCGATCGTGATCACGATTTTATTGTAATACGGCTCGGTCCGATCGCGCGCGTCTCGTCCGCGCACCGTTGGGATATCCTCAAAAGCGCGGCGCCCGCGAACAAACGAATCGAACCCTACGCAATACATAATTCTCGTTCGACAAATTCAATGAGCATTATGGACCGTCAATATCCTTCTACCGTGTAATCGAGTTTCCTGCAGGCGTCGCTGGCAAAATCGCGGGGCGCGCTCCGACAATTCCGGAATCCGAGGGCTGCTGTCAGCCATCCGAATTGAAAATTTGCATTTACGATCGTTATACAATCGAGCAAGTATTCAAGATTCGTGCAAATTTTCGTTTGCGTTACGCCCTTCTTCTTATTTTAAAATGAACCATGTTCAAATTAGGATTGTTAGCTCGAACTTTATTATAAAAATTATTAGAACATATATACGAGAAACTGATCTTTCGTGCCTGTTTGAATTATAACTTTATTAAAAAGTGTTATTTTATTAAAAGTAAGAGAGAGAAAGAGAAAAAGAGAGAGAGAGAGAGAGAGAGAGAGAGAGAGAAGCCATGTGACAGCGAAAGGTTCGCATCAGAGCGCGAGTAAACTGCTGCCGAATTCCCGGTGGCCGCAGGGGCGTAGCGATATATAAACGCCGAGAACGCGGGTCCAGCGATCGCGCGTATCGGATACGCGTAGACGGGTTATGTGTGTCAACAAAGCGATTTAACACGCGACGTGTCACTGATAGCTCCCGCCGCCGCAGCGGCCGCATGGCTGCCTGCGTCGCATCGACGTGCTCGGCTGGACGTGTGCACCTCGGCTGCATTTAATCTATGACTCTGCTGCAACGCTTTTTCGGAAAATTCCTATCCCGCGCCACCGTCCACTTCCTCTCCCTCTCTCTATTTCCCTTTCCCCCCTCGCTTTATCCCCCGGAGCACTGCCGTCCCCAGATCCCTCTCTCGGCCTCCCCCTCCCCGCCCTCCCCCCCGAAATTTATATAATTGTTTTGCCGGGACCGCCACTAAATCGTGTCGCGGAACGCGATAGTGCCGGCGCGCTGTTTCGCGTTGATGTTGATGGCCGCATCGGTGATCTCGCCAATAAAAGGATCGAGGGGGTAACATCCATATAGCGCTCGATATCTGCGTATCTACCGCCTGTCACACCACCTCGCCTGCCTGATGCACGCGTAGAGTCTCTTCGATTTTTACACGCCAAATCCTGCTTTAGAGTGATTGTTTTTCCGGTGTAAGCGTAGCGCATAACAGCTATTAGATTTGCGAGTGCAGAACAATTTTGACAAATTCGAGACTGTCGGTAAGACCGACAGTCCATTAAAACAAAAAATCCCTTCTCCATTTCGTGACTCGTAACTTTGACGGATCTCTGACAAATCGGTGTAGTGCCGATCGCGTGTGTATTATATCGTCGATTAATTTCAGCGCAACGGGTCGACGACTTAAGAGGCGCTACGTTAAGGTAATGGAGCAGGATATCGGGCCACGGTGCCAGCCATTTCAGACTCCAGCCCAGCCCTGGGTGCGAAACAGAACTGCTCGCTTCGTGAAAGGCACGTTATTGGGTTCGCAGCTGTCGCCAACCCTCGCCGGTTGTGGGGTAGCCGGAGTACTCGAGTCGATTGTCACCGGCCACCTCGTCGCCGGGGTCAGACTCATCTCGTCGCCATCGTCATCGCGCCGAGGGTTGATACTACCCGCTTGTGCGTCACACCTAACACCCTCGCCTCTACTTTCCTCCATACGCTACGATCTCCCCAGCTCCCGACTCCCCCAACAGCCCGATTTTCACTCCATCCCACCGAGTGGTACCCACGTTGGAGTCGACGGAGGCGTCAGCTTGTACAGTCTCTTAAACTCTGGCTACGAAGCCACTATATGTACCAACTGCTGACGCCGTTATAAACTGCCGCGGCCGCCCTTTTCCGTCTCCTCATCTCTACACTCGCGCGCGAGTATCCATGTGGACGGTGGAAATGGCGATGTCTCATTTTCTCCATATCTGATGTAGATATTAAACCAAACTCTCCACACCGAAGTTGACAACACGATCCCTATCCTTAAAAAATTATCACCATTAATTGGTAAATCAAGCACTGAATTCTTTCCGCTTATTATTTTCGATTTAAATTTAGAATATCTATTTTCTTTTAACAAAATTTGGAAAGCGTAAATCTATTCTTATTCCGAAGAAAAATGTTTACGTTTTAGAGTCATTCGTATATGTATGTTCTCTGTTATATTGCTTTTCGATAAATCTTTCATTACGTTCCATTTGAAGTTGCAACGTAAATAAAATACTATCACTCGGACAGCCGACCGTCATCGTTTACAAAGAGGTCCGAAAGTCGCGCGAAACCGGCAAGGAACTACCGCAGTTACCACGTCGTTCCTGACGCAAATGCGGTCGTTGTTTAGGCGGGTAATAGTACGGTCGTCTCGTTACTCATACCAGAGAGCACTCTCTCTCCGACCGATCTCGGTTGATCTCTGGACGCGGTTTATCCCGGGTCTCCCAGCGCGTTTTATTTAGATTTCACGAAAACGCGGAGCGTCGGGTGGAAGATAAGGGGGTCGTTTAGATTGACCGCTCGTCCTCAGGATGGCCCTAAAGCGCCCCGTTTACCATCTCACAATCGTGAAATCTTTTCCCTACATCTCTCTCCACCATCAGCCGACACCGCAGACGTACGAGAGCGTATACATCCTCCTCGACGAGGAGGCCAGCCGCGTTTCTCCATTCCGGGTTACGACTTCCTCCCTCTCACGACCTCTCCGCTCCCCTGCTCCGAGAGTCCTTGTGTTTCCCATTACGACATTCACCTTACGGAGCGGCGCATGTGCCCCACGGGCCCGTCGAGCCCCTGGTCCGCCGCGCGCGATCGCAGGGCGGCGCGGCGCGGCGAGGAAAAAACCACGGCACGATTTTCGACTCCGGAGATTTAGAGGTCAGTGATATAGAGGAGGAATAAAATACACGCTCGCTCTCGACCGCGCGCTACGGCGGCGGAGGCCTCGACATTAGAGGCGGATCGAAATTTTTATCCGCGCGAAATAGAATACGCGAGCGTGGTTTATGGGTTTACGCCGCGGGGGGATTCACGCGCACAGCCCGGACAGTTTTTTATATTCGTATGGTCTTTCTCTCCTTTCCGCCATCCCGCGATCCCGCGCCGCACGCCTCCGCGGCGGAGCTAGCGCGCTGTAGGGGCTCGGCTCGGGGCCGTGTGCGCGGAATTTGAATCCTCTTGTAATAAAATCCGGGCTTTATGCGACGGCCTACGGTATCCCGCTCGCGCCCGCGCGCGGCTCGCGCACATTTACCCACGAAAAAGTGAAATGTATACAGGTAGGTTACGTGTGTACGCGCGCCAGGGTATACCTGTCCCCGTTTGCTTGTCCGGATATAAGTGTCGCCCGCTGCACACGAGCCACCGCATCTCGCCCGGCAGATGTAAATAATACCACGAAATCGCTACCAGATACCTACGTCTTCTTTTTTTTTGCGTTTTCTTCCTTTTTGGCTTTCTCGTCCAATGGCGCTCCATTCAGCCGCGCCATATCGCTTCGCGCACGGATTGCACGACGCCGAATAATGCATCGATATGCAGTCTTGTAAACACAAAAAACGACGGGATAATTACATAGTTGTTACAATTGTCATTTTCTATTTGCATTACGTAGATAAAGCGATAGCATTGTTTCACAATTAGAAAATTTATTAAAAACTGATAGTAGTATCTTTTCTTACAAAAAATTATATTGAATCCATTCTTTTAATTTCTCTCACATCTCAATGTGTACTTTTCTCGTAAGATTGCGATTCCTCAGAACGAAATATGTATTATAAAACGAATATAACGGAAAATGCAGTTTGGCATGTGAAGACAAGAAAGAGCCAACGCAAGCGAAAGCTTATGATTCGATAGCGAATATCTGCTCACTTTTGTCGCGGCACGTCTGTCATGCTTATACAAGACTGCTCATAAGATGAAGAGAAAGAAAAAGAAGAGGAAGAAGAAAAGGAAAGGGAGAAGGAGGAAGAGGTGGAAGGCAGAAAGTAAGAAGATTGCGGAGATCGGCCAAGTCCTGCAAGTCCTCCGGTAATTTGTAATTCGCAGGTGGGAAGCGAGGAGATCCAAGATACCGGGAAGATTTAGTGAAGATGACGCATGGCCGCGGCGAGTAGACATGGCGTCGCTTGTCCGAGGTTTTTTGCGAGCGATGTACCGATGTCATATGTGACTTTAACGAGGAAATTTAGAACCACGTGATGCAATTCTTTGCACCATCTGACGTCGTCCCTGTTTAATAAAGATGTAGAATTGGCTCGTGTATTTCTTCGTGCTTTACGAAATGGCCGCGTCAAGTGCCGCAGCATCGAATTTTCCTATTAATTAACAACCGGATAATAATCTTCTCGCGGGAAACAGTTATCCATCTACTAAACTAACTAAACTATCCCGTTGTCGAAATAAAGAACATTAAATATTATGAAAATATATACGATTTTGTAATTTTATTCGACTAATTAAAATTCCGCATGTTATACCGGCGAATTAACGAAGCCTTTCGAGGTACAAAAATCGTGTCCAGCCTCGAATAATATAATCTCTCATTAACTGGCACGAATTCACGTCGTACGTGATGTAGGACTAGTAGTGCAACGCAGCAGCATCCAGGGTGGCGTATAATTACCCGGAATGGGCGGGGGCGCAAACGTTGATAGCGAAGTCGAAGTAAATCGGATTACTCGGATATCATCTGCGTAATGTATGTATGCAGGCATGTATACACGACGGCTGTATATACAGGGTGGCGCGGCCAGGAAAGGGAGGGCAGCGGCAACAGCAGCGCGACGGCGGTAGGGTAACGCTTCTCCGCTCGAGGGAAATAAGGGTGGCGCGACCCGGGAGATAAAGGGTGCACCGAACGGGCGGAGGGCGCCTCGGCTACGACATGTTTTTCTAGACAATTTGTTCGGCAACATTAATCACCGGGAGCATCGCGAGACGCGGGCGTTAGTAGAAAGGGGCCGTCGTCGTGGAAAGCGTCACCGACTATCGCGATCTTTGCCATTCTTTCCAAGCGTTTCGGCGCATAGCGTATGCATATCGCGTGCGTACGAGAGAGAAATAAAATCTTACACACACAAATAATCGGTATAATTAAATGACAAATAAAAAAAACGTATTTCGTGCGATCGTCAGGTGTCACATATACTCGCAACAAAAAAAGTCATGCGTTCCGGCGGCTCGATCGAAATGTCCCAATTACGTTCTCGCGCACGTGGAGAATTAGCGATTCGGAGAGAATGGGTTCCCGCTGGTTCGTGAAAATTACGTTCCTTATCGAGCGTACGCTCGTAACTTCAGATTAATCCGCATTTATATTTTAAGCCGCGTGCCCCGACCACGTACTCGAAGCAGCTGCAGCGACGTCGCCTCCACCGCCTCCTTTACCTTCCACGCAAACTACGACGCAACACACAATACCGTGAGATGATTATCTGGAAAACTAATTTCGCCGACGCGCGTGTTGTTGCCCGCCGACGACTACCCTCCGCCGTCCGTGCGGTGCGTTGCCCTTCAACCCCCTCGCTGTTGCACCGCAGCTTAGGTCGGCGGGCGCAGCTGAAGGTGACGGACAACGAGGGACGAATGGACATTGTTGCAATCAAAGCTGAGAAAGAGATGATTAGTCGCGCTTTACCAGCAGTTCTCTCGTTCCCGTCACACTTGTCGTTATATATTCTCCCACTTTTTTCGCTTTATCTAAAAAACTACTAATCAACTGCGTCAATTTAGGCACTAATATTATACATCAATGCTTTTGCAACGTTTTACATACTTTTTCAACTTGTTTTGCGTGTTTCAACGTTTCTAACATATATATATTGTCATTATTTCTTTATCAGAATTATTTCTCATTATTTTTCCTAAGTTAATATTAATATGAGACACCATTAATTATTAAAAATATTAAAATTACTTTCGTTTTGGATTTTAAAAGAAATTCTTGACTCGAATTCTCGCTTCTCCTCGACAAAGATAATCCATCTTGAAGAATGTATAGACAATTGCCTATCCGCCTACTAAAAATGTATCCCACGTGTTTGCTTCCTGCCATCGGTATATCTCCATTGACATGATGCACGGTAATTTCCTAGAGTCCAGAACGGGCGTGCGTGAGGGCACAAATTTCGACGTGCATGGCACTTGTACGCAGCGCGCGCAAACGTACCGCGTACGCACGTTCGGCACGAGGCTATTTGTAATTTTCATTATCTTGGCGTAAAGGGGAACATTTAGGTGTCGCGGCACGTAGAGAGTTAATAGGCAAACCAGTCCTTTGGGCGTGGGAGCGCAGATCGTTCGTTTTTGGGGGTCGGTACGAATTGCCTTTCCCTCTCGCTCTCGTTCTCCTACGATTGAATATATCACACGTAGCGAAGACAAGAAACATTCCTGTATGTGCCTTTTAACATCACAAATAACGTATTTTTCTTACAAAAATAAAAATCTAGATAATAAGAATTCGCTCGTAGCGAATAGGATATCGTTTTTAGACTATCTCGCTACTGTTATGCTACAACAAAGAAGCATCTTAAGAAATTCGTGGTAATCTGCGACGGTATTTGTCCAAGATAGCTACACGGACCTCGACGGCTGGCCACTCCCGTTTGTTGATTCCAAGCGCGATGCCAAACGTCGTTCTCGGACGTAACAACAATTTCCCAAAATCTGACGAAATTGGCCCCCAAGGCCGGTGGAACGGGAGACCATGGACGGCCACGTAACGGCGTTTATTGGCTGCTTTAAGGCCGTTTCTATGCGCGACACATTGTCGCTAAATAACGCGCAAGGGCCGGCTTGCTCTCCGCCACCCCTGCACAGCCTCCAACCCCATGGCTCCAAGATTTCTCCATTACTCTCTCTCTCTCTCTCTCTTTCTCTCGTACACATACACATACACATACACACACCGCATCCCATATTCTCTGTATGCCCGCGGCTTTAGTCGTCGACGTGGTTGCTTGTGTACGACGTGAAATATGGCGGAACGCGCCTCGACCAATATGCGGACCAAAGCTTTGCAGATTCGGAGAAGACGATTGTCCGGCAGATATTTGCGTTTCCGCAATAGAGAATGAAAGGAAAAAGCAGGATAACAGTATAACAATTACAAAAATTTTGGATAATATCGCGAGCTATTCTATTTTATAGAAATGTAACAAAAATAATCTTCAAATAATTTTGTCATTAGATAATATGATAGCAATCCGCTTAAGTATTCTTAAATCAGAAAAATCCACCCGTTATTTCTCTAAAACGTAAAAAATATTTAGTAATTTATATCTATAACATGTTATAGTATTGCAATACTATAAGACTAGTGAATTGCGAATATAAATTAATCAGTTTCATGCGGAAGTCATTATCTTAATAAAACAGCTTAAAAGCGTACATACTCGGAGATAAAGAACCGCGACACGTATTTGGTCCGCCATCACGGCGCAACTGCGCCATTCCGGTACATTAGGAGCAGAGCATAAAGCAATTTTCTGTCCATCGTCCCTCTTTACCGTGCATCGTCGAGGACGCGGAATTACTCACATGTAACACGCATCGGACGGACACATAGACGGGGCACATAACGGCGGGGTGGCTGTGAAAGGGTCGAACTCACTCATCCCTCCATTCCGCGCCGCCATGTTAAGCGCATAGCGAAGGGGTAATTCTCATTTGGGTGTAATCGCGCTCGCAAAACTCCATCACACTTTCCTAATAGAGCCCATGAGGGAACACACGAGGCGAATGGCTCTTCGCGCGCAACCGTTATATCGTACATCGACTTTGGCATTATATTTCTATGCTCTGTGTAGAGTATGGAGGAGTTTATTGTGCGGGGACGCGAAGAAAAAAATAGACTGAAAAGTTAAATAAATAAAAAGGGCATTCCTACAACAATATTATGCGTTATGAACAATTAATGCTTATGGCTTATATCGCAGAAATTTATGATGTACATGATAATTGAGTTTTGTAAAAAATAACGTTAAGAAACACTTAACAAATTGATAAGCAGTCGATTTGATAGAATCCATATTCAAACCGCGTGTGCACTCGCGGTGCACTTACAACCGGAAATTTACAACCCGCGATCCACGATATTCCTGAAACCTTTCTCAGATCAAATTTCGACGGAATTATCCCATAACTATCGGACTGCCGTTCTCACCGGGCAATTTTATTTTGAAAAACCGAGCTTCGGAACAGCCACACGTGCCGCGCCCGCCGTTCATACGGATTTTACATATTTCTTTCGTGGCAAACGCAGTTTTTCGCGCGATATAGCGTAAGAAGGAGGCAGGACGCAGGTGCGGCGGGTTCGAGATCGAGATTATCGGCGAAGGAACCAAACCGGAAACCGGTATCCTAGGCACGGAGCCTCTTCCATCACTCCATGCGAAGCGCGGGTTACCGTTGCCGCCGCCATTGCTACGTACGACGTTGTACGTAGCAAACATCCGCGCGCAGTTTCCGGAACGCTGCCTGCTCTCCGCCGCCTGCTTCTCTCCCCCGCTTCACCACCACCGCCGCGCGTCTGCCATCACGTAACTCCTTCTCCTTACCGCCTATAACCGAATCCAGCATGGGGGTACGAAACACACGTCCGCGAAGCGGAAGAGACTACGTTCCAGGACCGGGAGATAATCCCGGTTAACGATTGCCCCGGCAATTACGCTGCTGGATGAGATAACGGGAAGTCGTTATTCGAATTTCTCCGAGAGGGAGAGTCTGAGCGATCTGAAAGGTCCGCGATTGGGGACTGGAATACATATTTAGGAAGATATCGTTGAAGGCCGCGGGTGATGTGCTTAAACGTTTATATTCCGCCACCGAAATTTCAGGCAGATAGATGAGAGGGAGTCTCGAAAAGTCTCGAAATCTATTTTTGCGATTGCAATCTTACTAGCGGTGATAATTATTTTAACTTAATTGTGATATCAATATTTCAAAATTAATCGACGTCATCGTACAATTTGAAACACAAAAATAAATGTTCTATACCTACGAATGGTATTTTATTAAATATTCCCTTGTCAGTTACAAAATAAAAGTTTTTTCTCTTAAAATACTGATGTTTAAAATGCGTGTAATATGTCAGTTTTCCAGCAACTCTCCACAATTGTTTTCAAAAAATTATACAATCCAATAATATCCGTTAATATCCAGGTTAACTATGAAGAATATTTTTGCTCTATAAATTTCAAAAGAAATTATACTTCACTATACTTAATTATATTATTCACAATATTTATGAATCTGAATAAATTCTATATTATTAATCTTTTATAACTCCATCTTCCCCCATTATCAACTAGTGTAAGAAGATTTGTCTGGATTCTGCAAGTGCGAATAGTTTACGTGCGTTACAGTTTATATCGCGCGAATAAATAGGCGAGTTCGGCCGGTCGGGGATGGCTTAGTTGCCGCGATGGCACACCTGTGGAGCAAATTTACGAAATGTTTACGACCGTCTAAAGGGGCGTCCGATCCCGGTCCTCTGCCATCCCCGAATGTTGTCCCTCTGAGCGCACAATGCCGCGTCATTCGCCATTATTACGTCGTTGTTATCACCACCTCGCGGAAGCAACGAGATCCTTCCTCTTTTCATCTATCGCTCGCTCTCCTCGCCTCGCTCGTCTACCTCCCCTCTTTCTGTGTGCCACGTTCTCAAATCCGTATCTCATCCGCTCGGCGATCTTCCGAGAGCCATCGAGAGTTCTTCCATTTATAATGAATACCAACGTTGATAACAAAATATTTCCTGCTGAGATTATCGATCTTCCAACGATGCGATGTGCTGTCTTTTATTTATGGGAATCCCTTCGGCGATGCACGATCGGGCGAAAGTTGCCGAGCGAATTAATCGCCGTTCGTTACCCAACAAAGTATGTTCGCGCTTACAATTGGATTTTATTTATGGATTTTATTCAGAATGTATATAGGTGTATCAATTATAAAAGGCGTGCCCGGAAAGCGCGAGAAGATCGGCCCTCTTCCTCCGGCTCGCGAAGCGAGCCACAGCTCGGGGCCTCCCCTCTCCTTTCATCCTGAGTTATGAATGTGCCCAATTACATCTTAAAAGCTGTGCTCCATTAATTTTCACAGCTGCTGCCGCTTAATTGGGAGCCCGGGCCGATAATAAACCCCGGAGCTTGCACCCGGGGCTCACTACTGCGTTTATGGCCTGCGAGAATTCCACGGGATTGCCCGTCTTCGCAGACGATCGCATCGATCGGCCACTGGTTTACCCTTGTCGCTCGCTGTCGTTTTCCTTTACGACTCTGACCTTGATTCGGGTAGACGTCAGTAGGGTAACCACGAAACTTGCCGTAGACGCCGCTTTCGGGGAATCGATAATGGACAGTGCCCGTAAATCCTCGTGCGCGGAGCGAAAACGTTTGGTGCACGTCGGAGACGTCTCGTGTCTAATCGCATGCGAGGATCTCGTTACGATCCCGCAGCCATCATTCGTCGGCTATCGCGACTTTTACGGCCGCGCCGCAGCGTTGCATTCAAAAGACGAAGATATGCTACCGCGCGCTTCCCGGAAAACTTGGTCGGCGAATTTACCACGACGATTGCTCAACGGCGTATCGAAGAGATCATTAATTTTCTTCTAATTAGTTAACGTACGATAGTAGCGAACGTCTCGAGTCGGCGTCGTCTGCTAGATTGGTAATAAAGCGAAATCTACGCAGAAGTACTCAATAAGGCATGTCCAGTTTATCGATGACGATCTTGACGATTCCTAATCATGAGTAACAAGGCTGACAACATCCGAATGCATAACATTATCGTTGATTGGCTCCAGCCATCGTATATTAACGCGCGTACTAACGCTTTGGGTTGTTTTACGACGGCGAACAAATTTACGGTATCGAAATGTATTTGCAGCCGCACGAGCGAGAATGATTACGTTTGCATAAACATGTAATGACTCGGCCGTAATGGCGACGATGAGCTAACATCCATAATAATATTTTACAAATTTTTGCAGCGCTGCACCAAGGAGGTCCGGCCGATCAAGCAGCCGGAATAAATTCGACGTGGTCATCGCGGTGCCGGCCATCAAACCGGTATTAAAAATAACTGATAGGGTCGTGGCAGCGATTTGCATGCGCTCGTTACTCCGGACCGGATACTCCACGCAGAACCCGGCTGCATCTCGCGCGGAAAGAAAACGAGAAAGAAGACGACGATAGCGCTAGCAAACACGCGCGAGCGGCCGAGCTTAAACCATCATCGCATACCTGCTAATACCGGCAATATCTTTGTCGCGGTATGCCGAGGCCGTGGCAGTAGAGTGAGAGAAAGAGAGAGAGAGAAGAAGAAGAAGAAGAAGAAGACTCTCCGAAGACGAGTTCGAGTGCGTCGTGGTGCAACTTTGTGCAAGAACGTGGAAGCTTCGCCTCGTCTCTTTTCCTCTTTTTTCTTCGTTGAACGTGCGTTGGCAGTGCCGCGTTCCACCCACCGTCGCTGCGACTAAACTTCTCCGCCGGCTCGCAAAACGTCTCGCGGTAATATTACCCAAAGTAAACGACCAGGTAAGCCGTAGCCGCGCCACCCAAGTGGACCTTGTTAGCGCGGATATCCTCGGAGATGCACCACCCAGAAACCGGAGGAGTGTATACCGAAGCGCGTGGAGTAACGAGAGAGGAAGAAGTGCGGCGTGGTTGACCGCGGGCAAGCGAGAAAATGGGTGTGCGGCAGAAATAAATAGAGACCCCTTTTGTAGCTTCATTATCGAAATAAAGGGTGACGACGTCACGCCCCACCGGCTTAGGTGGAACGAACTGAGTCGATGAATATTTTCCAGTTGATCACGCTCTTGGCTTTCTGAAATAAAAATCCTTTTTCGAGCCGTAAATATTTGTAATTAGCATTTAATAAAAAAAATATTTTTGTACTTCGAGCGCCATCATTAATCATCATCGTGTGTCCACTCAACACATCGGGTGTAAAATCTAGCAATAACCAGGAACTATGTTCTAAGCACGATATTTATCTCATAGAAATTGTAGAAAGAAATAACGAGTTTCTAGTCAAAACACGCTTCCCGGTGGTTTCGACCTGTCGTTCCAGTCACTTCGCTCTGAATGGTGAAGTGTGGCGAGATGGAACTTAGGTTGGGTTCACCGGCAGGGTTATGGGAAACGAGTAGTGGGCGATAGCACGGCACCCGCCGGTGATGCATGGGGTTGTCGCACGTTGAGTCATGTGTCATTGGATCGGCTCTCCGAATCGGAGAGTGCCGTATGCCGTTGGGGTAGGGTATATACGGTGGCGAAGCTTTCTCCCCTATGAAATAAGAAAAGCAAGAGAGCCAGTCGGGCAGGACGGAGGAGAGAGCGAGAGGGCGATAAGGAAGTTGGAAGAAGGAAAAGAAAAGCAATGAGGGAAGGAGGAATCGAAGGGGTGGTGGGGCAATGGTCCGTGAACCACCGCCATGGCGTAATGACGCGGCTCTCCTTTCAAAGATTGCATCGCAGGAAAAGCTCCGTGCGGAGCTACCGTCCCCCCCTCTCTCTCTCTCTCTCTCTCTCTCTCTCTCGCGTCCTCCTCCTCTTCTTGTTCCGGAACACCCTCTCCCCGAGCGAACGACCGCTTGGTTTCTCCTACAGGAATCGATACGATGGCTCCAGGAATCCAAAGGATTTTACGTTAAAATACTGCAGAAAATAATGGCCCGATATATTCCTCCGGCGTGGGATAGCGCTTCATTCGCTCTCTCGTCGCGCTTCATTCCTCTCTCCTCTCTTTTTTTTCTTACATCGTCCCCCGTTTTTCGTCTTGACATCGCGCTTCTTTCTTCTCATCTTCTTCGCACGTCTGCCTTCGGGTCCTCCGACCGAATTACTATGCACCGAGAGTGCATCCCTCTAATTGCATCTCCATCTCGATCGGCTCCGATTGGCGGGAGGAAATTGGTAGAAAGGAAATTCATCCTTGTGAGAGATAGCGGGACACGTACTGAGCACAAAGTATTCTCGAAACAAGTGGACTACAAGAAAATTATTTCGGGGAATCGATTTACGAATGCGTAACGTCGCAGCTACAAAGACAAAGATTTTATTTTTAATGCAAATGTTCAAGGAAATAATCGGAGCAAAAAAATTTGCCTCTTTGAAAATATTCGTCAACTACGATAAAAATAAGTAGTGGCTAATGTTCATTGGCTGAAACTAAAGAGGATATCTTTCTACAAAAACAAGAGAGAGAATAAAAGAGAATAAACGAAGAGATCGAGTGTGGATTGGCATCGCAAAAACATCGCGAGGAGAAAGAAAGCAACACCGATCGAAGAATAAGGTAACGCAGCCAGGGAAACTTTTAAAACGGTTTTGATTTGATTCCATCCAGAAGTCTCGGGGTCGCAGCTGGTTCGCTGTATTTAAAGTTATAAGAACCAATTTAAAAATCCGGCTATCCAGGCTGCCTGCCTTTGCCCTGTCGCGCGACAGGAATTTGCCGTCTCGTTTTTAGGTCGGATAAAGAGAGACAAAAGCGTCCAAAGTTAAATCCGGGAGTCTTAGTTAAAAGAAGCAATTATATGTATATATAGGAGGAGAGGGTGAAAGAGGGAAAATGAATGAGTAAGAAAGAAACAGTAGACCAAGTAAAAGCAGGGAGATCCGAGACAACTGATAAGGAAAAGTGATTGCTTTCTTTTTCCAAAAAATGTCTCCAGATTTGCGGTGCTCGCTCAAATTATTCTTATTTTCAGTCTTATTAGTTTCTTTGTTTTTCATTTTGCAATGACGGAATAATTTCATTAGTTGAACACCATATTTTGTTTCATATTCTCTCTTGTATAGAAAGTATATTTAACTAGATCTATGTATATAATTTTGTAATACTGTCAAAATATAATTGGATTTTAATAATAATACGTTGGCATGTTCAAATAATGAGAAGTCTCGAATAGTTCTCGCTCAACTATTAAACATGAGTCGTAATTACAACAGTTAATGAAGGGCGAAGGGTATCTCATATTCATTCTCAATCTTTGTGTCTTGGGCATACGCAATAATACACAATATTCCTATTCTTAGCTGAGGCTGCCGTTAGCCACTTCAGGTACACGTGATGGCTTCTGGTTTAACCGTGAGATGTTTATTTGTGCTATCTATCAAGTCCGAGGTAACAGGACTGTCATAGAGTATTTCTCGAAGGTAATTACTTAGGAAATCGAAAGTGACGTCTTCGTGAGGCGCGCTTACGCGCTGTTAAAGCTAATTTTTACCACTTACTGCGCCCGGCACGTGAGAAATTGCTATACCACAATTACTTACTGCATTAAGTCTAATCTAAACACTTCTTGTTAGACATAAAATTTATTTTGTTGTTAAGTTGCAAAAAGCATAAAAAATCGCTTTCTTTGTAATGTTAAATAGGAAGCATATCTGTGATATACCTAATAAATAATATTGAGAAAGATACTAATATATTATAAAATATATATTTAACACGTATCAATTTTAGATGTTGAATATATATAGGTATATGTATATTAAAATGATAGTATGCGGAATTAGGTTCGATAGAAATATATTTCACAGATAAATTTTTCAATCTGTTCTAAACTGTCTCTTTGCTTGATTTATTGGCAAAAATAATAAGTTAATAATATTGGCAAATTAATAATATCTCAAGTTACTATTTAATGAACATCAAGATGTAATTTCCTCCTTCGAAAAAAGAGATGCGTTTATTGTAGATTCCTAAACTCAGCGCTACTTCAGAGCTAATTTTCGCGAGTAGATGATCGATCACTCTCATTTCTTTTACGCTGGGCTTATTCTAGAATTTCTCGCGTTAGCACATACATAGATCTCCGCATCTCTCGATACAAAAGAGAACTGGAATCATGAGCGAGCCCTTGCTATTACTGATTTATGAAAATGCGGAAAAGCAGTGAGCCGAAATTTGCAGTTCCGCCATCTTTACACCTTGGTCCTTATCGACGCCAGCCGAATTGAGGATTTTCCGTGTTTACCCAGGAAGAGATAAAGTGTGTGCAATACATCAAGAACGAAACGTCTGCGTGCATTTTCTCCCCGCTAGGCCGCGTGCGAACATCCTTGCGCAAGCGTTTACACACGTGTGCAACTTGCACGTACGTGTAAATTACACGCTCTCATTCGGTAGTATGGATGGACTCGATACGCAGCTTCCCGATCTACACGTATCTCGTCCCGTTGCGGAATTGCAAGGGGGAATAAGGTGATCACGTGCGTGCACGCGAGGAATCGATCATGGCAACGACAACACGCGGCAAATGCAAGAGTAATGATGTTGATTCGAAATGACTAATAATACGGTAACTTTGTTCATTTCACTGCTGTCTAGTTATATCCGACTCGTAGTTATCAATTAAATGAAAAATATTATTGATCTTCAGGAACGACTCTCGAAGAGATTGTAAATGCGATCAATCTTACTTCTAATTCACATATCAATGTTGACAGAATGCATTTTGCGCCTAAAGGATTGAATTGATTGCCCGCTCAAATTAAATTTTGTCTTGAGCAACAAATTATACTGAATACCAAATTTCAGCGCGGAAGATTAAAAACAGATGCCGAAACAAAACGCGAATGTGACTTTGGAGGGACTTCGGAGACGTGCGTATAGTCACGGCAAACTGAAACTTTAATCCACGTATTTTCGAAGTTTTGCATTTCGCTCTGTTTTGCAGGGCAGTTCGTCATCTCGCTAGATCCGCCGTCGAGCATGGAAGACCAGTCGGGACGTTGGCGGAGGTCGAAGAAGGAGAAGGACGAGGATGGACGAGGACATAGAGGATGGTACTATACGGGAGGTTGGGGAAGGTTCGATGGGAAGAGCAGGTTGTGGAGAGACGAGAGATGAGGCAGGAGAAACGGGGGGAGGGGGGTGGCAGCGTGTTTGCAGATCCTCTATCGGGCGCTTCAGCCCCCGATCCGCCGTTTCCCCGTTCACCAGCAGCTCTCTCGCGCGCTCACCACCACCTCCAGCTCCATCCACCCCTGAAGCGCGCGCGGATGGTTTGGGGTAGAGCGGCAGGCGGCGCGAGGCAGATAAGAGAATTGCACTGTCAAGCCGGAATGATATATTTGACCAACATTTCCATATAACCCCGGCAGAGGCGCTCTCGCGTATCACGCAGCTCTCTTACTCTCGTATTCTTCGCCTTCTCTCTTCCCTCTTTCTATTTCCTCCCTTTTCCTCCGTCGTTTTCCACTCTCCCCCTCCCCCCTTCTTCTCTCTCTCGGCTCACTGGCGGCGGCCAGCTCGTGTGCTCTTATTTTCTCTCGTTCTTCGATTCCTCTCGTTCTCTCTATTTTCCCCGATTCGTTCTACCCTTCCTCGCGTGCACTCTTTTCCTCTTTCTCTCCCTCGCGCATGATTCGTCTGTTTTACCTTCTTTTATTTCTCCAAAGCCCGCTTCTATTTCCCTTTCCCTCGCTCTTCTCTTTTTCGACTTCCCGCTGTAACCGCTGCAAGCGAGAGACGCTGTGAAATTACGTTTGGGGTCAGCGCGCTTATTGACAGTTTTATACGCCGACATTCTTATTGCAAATCCGCTCATTCCACCGTGAAGTAGCTACACCGGTAAAACGGAAAAGGGAAATCTTTTATCGGCGCTATGTCGGGCCAACGAAATTCTATTTTCAAAATAGATTTTATCGGCAAAACAAAGCAGTCTATTAAGAGTACAGCACGGAGAAAGCATTAATAAATATCAAGTAAACTAGTAAACTTATTTAGGATAAAACTTGTTTCAACAAATTATAAGAAAATAAAATTGCAGCATTAAAATACATTAAGTATAACAGAAATTAATCCTAGTAATCAAGTAAGTCTGTATCAGATAATGGATACGGCAAAAAATAATGATAGAACCAAAAGACTGAAAGAAAAATGAAAAAAATGAAAAAAATCGAACGATCTCAAAAAGTGCAAAAAGAAGCGTAACGACGTCGTCTGGTTATTCGTAAGGAAACCATCCTCGTCCCCTTCATCTCTTTTTACGCGGAGATATATGAGAAGTACACGCTCCGTGCTTTCGGAAACAACAGACCTACACAACGGCGACGAGTTATCGCGCCGTGGATAAGAGGCAATACAATTTAGATAATTAAACAGATATCAGGCAACCGTTATCTGATGCGCTAAATGTAAAATAGCTCCCGCGTCAGATCTCGCGCATTTCTTTCCTAGGTGATCATTAACAAAACTTTTTAGTTCCTCAAAAATTACAGAGACGTTAAGCGTCTCGTAAATATATTCGACCGGGACACAAACGTCTTTGTTCGTGTCTTCGAAGACACAGGGATAATCGATTAACCGAATAGCACGACCGAATTGTGCGTGACAAGAAACGAGCGCCTCCGGTAGCGGTCGGCATTCAAAATTGATCGATAGCGAGTTATCGAGTGTTCGGGCCAGTCGCAGTTGATTCATCCGAACTCCTTTATCGAGTGAATCAGATCAAACTCGAACAGAAAAAACTTGCTTACTGAGACCGGCCGAGTCACTGTGACGAGGTGCTTTGTCCCGAACACTTCTTCCCGCTAACAATCTATCACTCGTATATATGTATTAAGTAAACTAAGAGATTACAAGTGTAACATACAATAAAACATAGATTGCTACGTTTCACAAATACGACAAATAAATAATATTAAATAAGTATTTATTTATACTGGAAAAATTATCTCAGAGCTTTATAATGTTATTTTTCGACGTTTGTCTGTTATAAATTGCTATAAATTGAGGAGAACAATCAAAAGTAGAAAAATTATTTCATTCCGTTAGTTTTCTCATAATGACATGAAATTAATCTCTCTCCTTGTTGTTATATACGTGTGAAGGGGAAAAGAGGATAGATTGAGTTTCTATGGTCTCGTATTATGCATGTATCGCGAACGACGTGGATAGCGGCAGCGATTTGTCAAAGCCGGCGTGGCGCCTGTCACTCGCCTCTTTACAGCGCGATCGTTAACGAAAAGAAGAAAAGGGCGGGCCGATCGTTCTCCAAAAGGAAAAACAAAGAGGATCTGGATGTACGGCGATATTATCTTCTCTATACCGCGGCGCAAGCATCCCCGCGGCACGGACCTGGGGCCCCCCGGCGAGCTCTGCGTGTGTTAATTTGAATCGAGAGAGATTACGCGGAGGCGCCCCGTAGGGCGCAGCCATTTTGTATCAAAATGTCGATAAAGGAAGTCAGTGGTCTCCCTGATGACGACGATGGTATACGGTCCCTCTGATTACGATCCGTCGCCTAATCGTCGGCTTTCGTGCCAGGACGTTATGACGTGATATCTCCGTGACTTCGTCAGGAGTCACCGGTGGTAACTTCTTTTCACATTTATGTCTCGGAACGGTGTAATGAATATGAAATTATTCAATATCACGAACGCGCTCGCGGATTCTCAGCCGTGACTGATTACCTGTGACAGACGTACGCCGTATTGCCGCACGTGCTCCGATGATAGCGCAATGATAATTATGTAATCGTAATGTACTTGTCCCGCTCACGACATCCCACCGAGAGATTACATAAAGCTATGTAATAAATTTATTCGTTTTTCTTACTTACGGTGCATAACTAAAAACGTTATTATCATAATTTAAACACAAAAAACGCTCGCGCGTCACGAGAAGTTCAATGTCGGAGACGTACTTGGAGTTGCTGCACTCGAATATGTCAGCGTTGACTTTTTTGTTACGCCGAAGATGTTACGCCGATTGTTATCGCCGCGGAATTAATCTGCTTCTCGGCGCGAGATTCAGCGAGCGTTGCTTTATGCGAGAAAGGATCGATCACGAGATCGGATCTGCCACGATGGAAATTCGTCCTCGAAGAACGTGGTGGAGGTCGACAGGAATTTAGTCCGAAGTTATTGGAGTTCCCCCGTAGTATGTATAGCGGCGGCTCTACGTACGAGGTATTCCACTAGCACCGGGGGCTAGTGTTGGCGGATACCTGCGGACATTGAACCGTAACCCGAAGAGATTTATTCGAGCAAGCAGGATAGGCAGCGCCGAAAAGAAAAGAGCACGAGCCCGACGGGAATTTTTCCGATTCCCGCCGAGCGTTTTCAGCCTCGAAGAGAACGAAGCGCGCGCGCGCGCGCGAGGTCGCGCGTCGAATCCTCTCCCGCGCGATCCCTCGGATCCTCGTCTCCCGCGATGGCGATGAGAGATTTCACGGGACAGGAAAGAACATTCGCAAGAGATATGCGCGTTATATCATCGTCGACATCGTGTAATTCTACTCGACCGTACGCGATGCGCTCTCTCCTCTCTTTCCGCGCGCGGCAACTCTCCGCACCCCATAAATATCTCTGAATCATCGTCGTTGTCTCGCTCGCCAGTTCTCGAGGTATCCGAACACGGCTAAAGCCGTATCCGTAATGTCGCGTTTGTCCGATGTTGCTGTTTAATGGGACCGCGATTTTCCCGATTGTGAAATTCAAGAGAATTCAGTTATACGACCAAATGTGAACAAAGAGGATTAATACTTAATAACGACGGTTGTCTCAGGAGTTATACTCGTGAAATAATTCTATGTCGCATTCTAGGAATATCTTAGCTGATGAGGTAAAACGATAAAGTGTCACGACAAAATAACTATTACTATAATGTTACGGTGTCTATTACCGACTAACCACATTTTCCATTTGATTGTTCGAAATAGATATATAGCGTAAATTAACGATTATATTAAGCATCGCGATATTCTTATCGGTTTAAATTTAATCGATCAGATATATTCTCCCCGGTAGGCCATATATCTCCATTTCGTTCTCTATTTCGCCACGTGAAAGATCGATCTCTCCCCGAACCAAGAGCCGTAAGTTTCAACGCACAGAATGGCTCGGCGAGCGTAACGGCGCGTACGACGCGCGATTTCCCGATTTCGCATTTCCTGACGATACGCGCGCGAGCAGAGTGCGTATTGCGGATACGCATCATGTGCACGCACGCAAACAGCACGGGCAATCAAATGCTCGCCGGACCGTCTCGCGCTATTTGTCTCTGCGGAAGACGAGTTGAACGCCAAAGCGACGCGATGCGATGCGATGCGGAGTTGTTGCCGTGGTCGGTCCGGCGAGCGCGAGCGACGCACCAATTGTTTGACGCACGCCCGATTAAACGATCATTGTACGATTCCGCGAATGTGAGCGCGTCGCTCGGTCGGCGTCGACGAACGACGGTAACCAACGTGGAATATTGCGTTTCCACGCGCGAGAATCGCGCCAGAGCGGTTTACTGCGGCCGACCGACCGATGCTATCTGCGCCGATCGCGTTTTCCGGTGCATGCCGGCGAAATTCGTGATTTTCAACCAGGTACTTTGAATAACTATCATTCGCGTGTTTAAGATGGATGGTATAGTGTTTCGAATGGTTTCTCACAATTGCGCATTACGTATCTTCTGATGAATTAACGTTTATAAAATACTGAACGCTAACACCAATAACTTAATTACTAAAATGTGTAAAAGCAAAGATACATTGCTCGCAAATTATTGTGAAGGAGATATTGCAGCTAAATCCACATCTTATGAGGCATCTTATACGAATGATTCCGGATAATCCGGATTTTATACGATGAATGCTAAAAAAACGATCGCCGTGTTTCAAACGCGGAAGGGATGATCGCGGAGGGTGACTCGGTTGCGTATCGTGTTCCTACACTTTGTGAAGAAAGAACAAGGCATAATCGGCGCTGTAGCCTCCCCACCGTGACGGCGAAAGAGGGACGTCACTTCCGACGGAAAACCGTACCCCGTCCGCCTCCGCGCCACCTTTGTGTTATTCGGCACGAGTGTGTTTATTCTCACCCCCGTGGAAACAACATAACGACGTGTTGTACGCACAACCCCATACCTCTTGGGTTTCCCCCGTACCCAACCCTATTAGAGCAACGACAAGTAAACCATGACATCAGCGCGCCCGTCAAAGGAGGAACGTTAACAGAAATGAAGAAAGCGCGACGATCGATCGCGTTATTTGCGCTCCGGAAGAACTTCCGGTCAGTTTGCTCGTGATCGGCCGCGAGTTCCGAACCGACAGGAAGCGCTCGCCGGTGAGGATAATTCCTGACTGACCAGAAACTCACTTCCGGTTGACTTACGTTGGATAAGCATACGAACTGACTAGGAAAATGCAATGTCGATACTCGAACGTGTGATACAAAACGAGTTGACAAGCTGAAAGTCTTACTTACGCATGCCAGCGGTCATTCATTAACGTTAGCAAGAGCAGGGTACTCACCTGAAACAAGAAAAAAACATCGGAAATTATAATCGGATGATATATAGACGAAAATTAGGAACAAGATATAAAAAATTATATAAATTATCAATAATTCGTATGTTCGACGTTTAATTTTATGACTCATCAGAAGAGTAATACATATCGGCATCCGTTTTATTGTTTCATTAATAATGCAATAAATCTGATATTTATCTTAAACATAAGCACTATTAGAATAATTTATACGATATTAATTATTTATTGCTATTTAATAAGAAGCGGACATGACTGACATATCAAGATATGATAATATCATATCTTGATATCACCCAACATCCATCAAGAAGATAGAAAATATCCCAATCATTTGCATCTCTTTTGTTTCGCATTTTCTTTCGACGAGGATAAAATAGAAAACCGCGTACTCTCGCGACAAAACCAAGGCTTCACGAGAAAAGAGAAAAAAATGGCAATCGTGAAGGATGTAAAAAAAATAGGCATCTTTGTAATGGCCACGATACAATGCGAGCGTGCGAAGAGGTCAAGGACACCGATACACCTCTCGATTCGTATCTCTCTGTCAGTTCCACGCGACGAAAACTCTACACGCGAAGCACTCTCGATGGAACCCCGAGAAGTTTTACGAGTGCCTCCTTGAACGGAGTCGCGGGATACGGGTGACTGAAACGAGCCAAATAGGAGAAACCAGAGGTAAAAAAGAAGACACTTTCAAAGTTGTACTTCGGCAAATTTGCAAGATGTCAGCTGGGCCGAAAGAGAAGAAGAAGAAGAAGAAGAGCTGGTCCGCTCTCCCTCGTTTTTTCATGTCAAATTCCATGATGCGGTAGATATTATTTTATCGCGATCTTGAACACATTCCACTTAGATTACAATATGTATATATGTGTGCGTGTATCTGGAAAGCGCAGAAACATGACAAATTGTAGAAGTGTACTTTCAATGGTCGTAAGATATTAAAATATCTGCCACGCGAACTCTTTCATTAGTTACCCGATGATTTAACAGACGTCACTTGTTCAACTGAGGCCAAAAGGGAAGAATTTTCCATAATCCCCCGCCGGTCGGCGAATACAAACGAAGTTCGAATTCAGCAAAATTTTCTCTTACCCCCTCGAGTTTTCGCTGATCTCGCGCCCACGAAAAAGAGAATTCCACTCGTTCTCTGAATAATTGCAGGCAGCGGAAGGTACGAGAGAAGGTGAAATCGCGGGCGAAACTTCGCGTCTATTATTACCACGATCGCAAGAATGCCTCGGTAGCTGCCGTACAGAGGTAGTGGAGGAACGACGTGTCCGCCATGAGCCAGTCCAGAGAGACGAGGAAGGAAAGGGCGTAGAAAACGAGAAGGACGGACGAGGGGAGACGAGAGAGGGAGAGAACAGCCCCCTACTTACGTAATTTTAAATTAAACTGTGACGTTTTCAAATTAACGTTTTTGCCCGCCCGCCCTCACGCTCTTTCCATCCTCTCTCTCTCTCTCTTTCTCTATCTTTCTCTATCTTTCCGTCTCCTTCTTTCACTCGGTTCTTTCTTTCTCGCTCTGCCTCCGGCGTTTCAGCTTGAGGCTCGTGCTAGACCCACGGTAGAAACTTGTGATATTACGGCAGGGTTTTTCCGCTCCTCTCTCATCCCTGCTCTCACCGTCTCTTTCTCCTTTTCTCTCTTTTTCTCTGTCTATCTATCTATCTCTTGTTCCTACGCTATCCAACGTCTTCTCTCCTCATCTCTCTCTCTCTCGGCCCGCCAGTCCCAAGCGCGGAAGCGTGCGTAATTTAGGTACCAGGAAATTGGTTTTCTCGACAATGAAATAGAAGAATGCGATGCGACAAAGCCCTGAAGAGGCTCGAAAAAAGGAGAAAGAGCGCGATGCCTTCGCGCGTACAAACACACGACATGACTCACCGTCCACGCACTTACTCGTCCGCGGCAGTAGCTGTAATTGCAATAACTGCGCTCAGCTCTTTATTATTAAGGCACAGTGTGCTGCGGTTGAATGGAGAAATTCGCGTTAACGTCGCCGAACGGATTTCCATTCATGGCGGTGTGGTTTCGCCGACGTCGCCGAGAAACGGAAAGGATCCATTGTCCCGTTGTGACGTGTCTCGCGGAAAAAGACAGAGTCGGCGCTGACGCCGGGCCCTCGGATTTCGCGCGGTGGCGGCCGGAAAGTATGCGGGCAAGCTCTGAATCCACTTCTGTATCCTAATTTGGAGAACAAAAGGGCGGTCCGTGCGCCCGCGCGCAAGTATGAATGACGTTTTTGCTGTGCGCGAAACTAGAAAGAGAGAGAGAGAGAGGTTTCCGCGGAGATATTCGTGCACTCGTTACATTCCTCGCCCATCGCTGCGTCGTAGACAAATCGAACAATCGTATTAGAAGAACATTTTAATACTTTTTTTTTTATTTTCTTAACTCTAACCGTTACGTTTCCCGCGGCAAGAAGGCGAGTCTATATCTCATAAAACTTTAATACTTTGAACGGCACGAAGGTAGAAATTTTCGAGAATCTATCGTGCCGACTGACTGGCCACGGAAGCGACGTCCGCCGCAGGAGTTCCGACGTGGGAGCCGAGAAGATTATCTATCAAATTAGACACGGTGCTTACGTATACGTTCAATAAGATCGCGGAAACGCCGAGCGGTGGACGCGCACCGTTGGATTCGTGCTTTTCTCGCTCGCTGAGGAGACCGACAAATCGGTTTCGACGATAATTATCCGTCGCACACAATCGAAGTATCCTGTAGGGCCTCGCATCCTGTTGGTTTCGTCTGGCCGCTATATCGCCGGTGCGTGCATAGCCTCGGTACGAGCCCGCGGAACGCTCGTAATTGTTCGGTCGCCAGGGCCACTGAATAAAATACGAGCTACCGGTCGCGCTGTCTGTCAGTTCGCCCGGGGCTGCTGTCTGTCCGTCACGCTGACGTGGGAAGACGCCGCCTGGTTCCACCCCAGAAGCTCCGCCACTACCGAAAGCTAGTTACGATTGTTGTTGAGAAACTCGGAGTCATGCAAGCCCGCCACCGCTATCCGCCTCCACCCTCGCGCGCGCGCGCTTCTAGCCGCTCGCCGTTCGTAGCGAGCAATTTCATAGTCATGCAATCATAATCAACTCGAGATAATAGTTTTCTCGACCGGGCGCACCGAGTTTCTCCAGCAAACAGCGAACGAATTGCGCCACGGCACGTTTCGCGCTCGAAACCGATTTGGTTTCTCCCGCGTTTTCCAACGTTATGAGATTTTCAAACGCGCTCGCGGCACTCCTCCGCAATGATCCAAAAGTTTGTCGGTGTAATCTACGAGTCTGACTACTGCCAACTAGAAGACTAACTTTCATTCCGCCGGTATCGTCGGTATCAAACCAGACCGATACGTAATTCACGTTTCACAATACAAGCACGCCGCATCACGCGAAAGGTCGATTCTCAAGAGAGAGAGAGAGAAAGAGAGAGAGAAAGAGAGAGAGAGAAAGAAAGATTTGAGATCGAAATCGACTGAATAATTAGACAATCCGGTCGATCGCGCGGGGGCGATTAGTCACACGACGGGTGATGCGCGGCGTTTCGTGCGGTTCGAAATCTTTCGGCTAACGACAAGGCATACATCGAAGAAAGGAAATGGAAAGGGTCCACAGAAAGGAAGAGTTGCAGCGGGGCTTCGGAGAAACGTTTCGGCCGTGAAGTCGTTGCGATATCACGGGATCGCTCGTCCGTCTTGCGGCAATCGCGTAATTCCCGGCATCTTCTTCCAATTACACCCATCTGTTACCCTCGCCCACGCGTTACCTTTTTTCCTCCTTGTTTCCAACTCCGTTTCCACTTTTTTACCGTTCATCGGGACTGGCCCTCGAGAAGCCCCACGCGCACGAAATCTGTTCCGGTAATTGCGAAGGACACTCCGTGCTACGAAACAGCGCGACCGCAAAGTAACGAGTGAACGAGTTGCTGTTATGAAAGGGGAAAGAAACCGAAGGAAAGGTGCGGGCGTGTTTCAAAGGACGAGCGATAAAGTCAAAATATGTCAATAGCCCCGACTGTGGTAGACCGCATAAACTATTACGTCGTCGCGAGGAACGAGGAGTCGAGGGTTGCTTTGAGTCATGCGAAATGACGTGTCGACAAGCCTAATTGCGCGCGCGGTATTGCATTCGCTGACCGCACCGTTCGCATAGAATTAATAGGAGGATAATTTCCTTCTTTCCTAGCGGATATACACCGACGTGTGCCTGTGATGCGTTGCAGAAATGCGTGCGAGGTCGAAAATCGTGAAACCTCAAATCGCGTCGCTCTAATGCACCGCGCGAATTAAGGACGTCAACGAAGCGAAACTCGGACAAGCATAATAGGTTGCATCGTATCGCATGTGCATTCTTTATCATTAATTCGATAAAACAACCTCGCATTCTATTTTTTTTAAGCAAGTATCACATCGATAGACGCGGTAAATTTAAATTCGAAGCGATACGACAAAATCCATTTGGCGCACCGTTACGCGGTTCTTGAAAATTAGAGGAAAGGAGAGCCGTTGACAATGCCGTTCAGCGGCACGCATCAGCGAGAAGGGAAGAGAATCTGATAGGTATAGCGACGGAGTGGTAGGAGTAGACAGAGGTGATGGAGAGACTGCATTAGCCTAATCTAATGACGCAAAGAACTAATAAGAGAAGCTGCTGAAATCCGTTTCCCATTCACGGATTTCTCTCCCTCTCTCGCTCTATTCCCTTTTCCATCAAGTTTCCTTCCGCTCCTCGTCCTCCACCGTCCGCACCTCCACCCTCGGCACTGCTATAACCTATCTGGTGCCCGTAGGGCTAATGCATCGCACAATAGATCAATTACATACATTAGTGGCTTCGAGAATGGCTGAGGGTGTCTGTAAGCCTGTCTCCTCCATCTCTCTCTCGCTCTCCATCTCTCTCTCTCTCTCTTCCTTCCCTCTCTCTCTTCCTCTCTTTCTCTCGCTATCTGCGTATTTGGTTTGCTCTGTTCCTCTCGACTTGAGATATCGATATCTATGGGTAGCATCGCTAACAAAGCGCAAATACTAGATTTTAACTGCCTACCCTTTCATGTTAAATTCGGCTTCGACTCGGTCAAATTACTGCGGTTACAAAGTCTTTCTCATAATTAATAAAATTTAGATAACTTTTCACACGCTTTTCAAATTACCTGTTGTGCTATTGGAAAATTTACAAAAAACAACTGCTTGTTTACACGTAGGGAGAAAGAAAGAGAGAGAGGGCGGGAGAAGTGTATGTGCTTGACAGATAAACCTTGAGATAATTTTAATCCAAAGGGTGTTTTTTTTTCTCTCAAACTAACTCGCCAGACGCTCGTCAATCGTGAAGGTTTTAAAACGCATCTCCAGCGAGAGCTGGTAAAAGCAGTTTCACGTTGGTGGCGGTGGGTCTGCGAGAGAGAGAGTGAACAATTTATGCACCGAAGAAAATTTCGCTGCCGAAGAGTGGCGAATAAGGTACCGTACATGTAGGTACACCATGAGCGTCGCCGTGGCCGCCACCGACGACAACAACAACGACAACAACAACAACAAGAACGACGACGACGGGGACGATGAAGATGGGGAAAGACGACGACGACGACGAAGACGACGACGACGAAGACGACGAAGACGACGAAGACGAGGAAAAGAAGGAGGACAACGAGAACTACGACGTAAGACGTCTCAAGCAAGGCGACCAGGCGAGAGAGCAGCTACGAGCATGCCGGCGAATCGTAAGTTAAGGCGGGGTGGTAAAGGAGGAAGGTTAGCCGACGCAAACATAAAGTTCCAGACTTACGACGCGAGATCCCCGATAGCTCCTCCGCGGTGGGCATAAAAGCATTAAAAAGCAGCCGAGGCAAAAACGCAAGTGCATACGTACTCGCTCGCACACATGTGCACGTGTGTGTGTACATGTCGTATACGTGCGTCGTTTCGACATGGTCTTGGTGCGGCTATATAGGTATATACGCCACGCCATGCTCTCTCTCGCGGGGTCGTCTTATTCCTCTTCTTCCATTCCTCTCCTCTACCTTCCTCGCTTGCATGCGTTCTTCGCGGTAGACCCCCGCGGCGACCAACCTGTCTTTCCAACACCGTCCCCCCGGCTATCTCGCTGTGGATATCCCGATAATACTCAGGGCGCGTCTAAATTCTTTCGTCTCAGTGGGAAGGCAGGGACGGAGGGAACGGAGGGTGGCAGATTCGGATGGTACGCGATAACGACAATCAAGGGTGATAACCCGAGGAAACGCGACCGTTCGGTTACATCGGTGTGCAACGAGTTCTCTAGCTGTGACACGAAAATCTGATTGATTGCCTACCGAAATTTTTTAATACTCCGAGCAATCGCGGGATCGTTTCTCCACTCGTTGCGATCTCATTCTCGCAAAATTGACAGGCACAAGATTGGTACTGGCCGTTCTAATATAGCGCCTGTAAAACAGCAAATGTGAAGAAAGCGTTGTCCGACACACCGACGTTCAAAGAGATCCGGAACGAACGGTGCCGTAAAGGTGCCCAGCGATGTAGTTTTTGAAATATAGGCTCCCCCGGCGATAATGATGAACCGTGTTTACACTGAGGGCATCTTGGGCGAGGCGCGGAGACAGGGGAGAAGGCGCCTCGTCAAGCTTTACGGGGGCGGGAGAGCGCGAGAAGTCTCTCCTACGGAGGTGGAAAGGCAGCGGAGCGGAAAGAAGGCAACTCCTTTTTCATGTAAATACGATGTAGCCGCGTGTAAAGACGGCTGACCGCTCGTGTATACGGTACAATGTCGGCTGCTGGGCCTTTCGCAGGTCAAAGCGACGGCGACGGAGAGGAAGAGAGGAAGGAACGCATCGGTATATAGAGGAGGATGAGGGAGGACGGAGAGTGGAAGACGGCCGACCGTAAAATATATCAACCGCTGTGTGACTTCGCGGTGCAGCCACAAATCACGCGGACCCCCGCTGCTACCCGCCACGCGATGTGGGTGTACCCTGATGTCTGTTCTGCACACGCGGCGCGATGCCGCTGTGCACCTTTTCCCGGGAGCATCCGCGGGTAACGATCGAAGAGCCAGCCGATCGCGCGAGAAGATGTTCGCGCGGGATTCTGGCGAATGGTAAAGTATCGAACGAATTCCCTCGAGTCTTCGAGTGAAAATGGATTGCGTGTGTGAGTTACGGCGCTTAATATAGCTATATATGTTAAAAGTGTGTACATAACCAACATCGTAAATCATGGAACTTAATCGTTATTCTCGGCCGGCCATCAATATAATTGCAAGAGAATATAAAAAAAAAAAATACAAAAAAAGACAATATATTATGATAATCATAATGGACAACGTATAGAAGAGAAAAAGATTTTTGTTTCTGGTAAGACGAAGAAAACTTCAAGAATTTTGAACATAGATGAGCGAATGATATATCGAATTCGTGGAGATTCCGAAGATTGCGTCTCCGGTCGGCAAACTAATCCCGCAAACCCATGTATCATCCGAAGTTCGTTAGAAACTTTAAATATGCTACCTGGAGAATTCAACGGTGAAAGTGCTGCGGCGGGAGAGAGGGAGGGAGGCGGAGCAGAACAGAGATCGTCTCGCATCCGAGGAGCGAGCATAACGCGCGCGCTCCGGCGCGATCAAGCAGGAATCTTCTCCGGTGAATACTATTAATGAGGGCCCGTCGTCCGGGAACGAAGAAGCGTGGAAGGCAGAGAAAAGATGGTGATACGACGGCGGGAAGGAGGGAAGGGGGAAACGCGCCGAGAAAGGGGGACGAGGGTGCCTTTTGAGAGAAGTTGCCTTTTGTTGGTCTTCGATGTGAGCGAGGAAATAATGCCTCGTGGAATGTGACCCGTGCACCTCTCGCGCGTATCAGGATCAACGCTCGCTCGATCCTGATCCACGACGTGCGCGCTCGTAGAGCGCAATCCGCTCGACAATCATGTGTACCGTCACTATGAGAGTGCGTCTCTTTATGGACACGGGGAAGAATATGCTCCCTACCGTCGTCTCGTCGGCAATAATTCACGGGTGTATGCAAACGGAGCGCATTAAAACGCATCGACGAGCAAATTAGGCGTCATCTCACTACTCCATGAATTAAGAACAGGTTTGATAATTAGGTCGATATGATGAGGATCGTTGAAATAATATAAATGCAAAACGCAACAGATAATTGATGTATAACCATAAAATCTGATAGATCGTACAGCGCGGCTATAATTTACACTCTTCTCTTCACGTTAGATACTTTCTAGCAAATCAGTCGTGATCTTATCGATGCGACTATCCATGTCGTTAATTAAAATAAATATGCGTTTCCGCGCGAATTGGAAACTTGGTATCATGTCATTTTTGCAGATCGCAGGACAAGAAGCAAATTTTGTTCGTCCCCGCGGCGGATATTCATCTTCCTTGTCATCGGCTATACAATTTTACAAACGGGAGAGAGGGATCGGCCGTGAAATAATAACAATGGTAAAAAAAGCAGGGGCAAATGGCGCGAGACGAGGTAAGACGGAGCACGAGATGAAAGCGCGAAGTCATTTATAACTCGGGTGGAGTGGCACGTGATTAGAAGTACCAAATGACCGCGCCAACAACGGCGGCAGGAACAGCAACAGCAGCAGCAGCAGCAGCGTCAGCGACGAGGTACCTCGACCGAAGTATCCTCTTTGCCACATTGCGCACCGAGGACGAGAAATGTTTTAACCGGTAGCGAGCGGGATCATTATAACGATTCGAATCTACGCGAGAGAAAGAAAGAGAGAGAGAAGCGGCACGCTCTTCCCGGCTCGGTCGAGGTCCCGCTCGTTATTAATATCGAATAACGAGATGCCGCGCACTGGTTGTAGCTCGCGAGCGCCAATGGCATGCGTGCCCACGGCGTATTCTTTATTAACGATGCACCACCATTCCCAGGATCGTCCGCGTACCAAAAAATCCACTCGATGCCCGAGACAGAGCCCGTCCGAGTGGCTGCTGCAGCCAGACGGGGGAGAGCTTGAAAGGACCGAACCGCAGGTAGATTCGAGATCAAACGTGAAAGGGAGAGAGGGCGAGAGAGTCAGAAGAAGATCTTTGATATTCGTGGGACGAACGTTCGTTATCGGACGACGCATAACTCGGCGAGCAGCTCCGCGAAAGGCAGACGAAAGGGAACGGTGCGAGCGTTTATTGCTCGTTAGGTAGAAGAGATGTGAATGCGGTAACTGATGAACATGGTTAAGATATTCCACGCTATCTTCTCCTGCCATCAATTCGGTCAGTTTATATAAATGTCGCGAAACGTGACGCGTGAAAAAATCGATATAGCCGGAGCAGTAAATAATTTAACGAGGAAGGCTAGTTCTCCAGTCAAGGAAGCATCCTTCTGTCATGCGGCGCGCGAGTTATCAGGAATGACAGCTTTTACTTCCGCTCGCGATTATCCGGATTCCATCAATTTTCATTTCGTGATATGCTCAGCGCGCATATCCGCTGACGAGATAAATGTGGCTGATAACTACAACGCGGTCCAACGTCCGATATCCGACTTGTATTAAATCGTCGCGGCCGATAATTCCCGACGATCGACCGACCCTCTCCGATTGCGGCGCTTGCTCAAACGCGCGATTCGCTGCGATCGTTCGCGAGTCTTTTTCGGCAACGGCTATTTTTGCTTTTATACGCCTAACAAATGTGGATATAATTGCACGCGAACCTAATGGTTATTGATGGGCCCCGTACACCCCTTCTAATCTCGCCCCCGGACTTCTCTTCGTCGTGCTCGCGCGCATTTGCCCTACCGATATCTTGTATCTCCTTTTCTGCGGATCCCGAACAGGTCTCTCTTTAAGATATCGGACCGGTGGTATGCCGGTGTTATGGAAGCG
This sequence comes from Temnothorax curvispinosus, assembly GCF_003070985.1. Taxonomy (NCBI): domain Eukaryota; kingdom Metazoa; phylum Arthropoda; class Insecta; order Hymenoptera; family Formicidae; genus Temnothorax; species Temnothorax curvispinosus. Next base: position 625,408 of record NW_020220065.1, on the reverse strand, counting down.
ATGCTTTAGGAGCGATACTGTCGGGCACCGACCCCCCGCCGCACGACCGACACACACAACTTGATTCACCACGGGACGACTGGCGAGTGGGTGCTTCCTTTTTGCTCCCAACGATCTCTCGCAGGCGTTCAACGTCGGATGGAAATGCGCCGAGTCGCACGTAAGAAGCCGAAAGAGGCGCCTATCAAAAAAACGAATCGACACTCGAATGAGCCGAACGAGCTGCGGTTTATCCTCTCGCGTTTTATTGGACGTAAAATCGTTAGAAACGATTGCAAGATCTTTCGCGAGAGAAAAAAATTATAAAAATAGGTTTTCTACTTTATTGATTTATAATTATTTATAATTATTTTGTTGTGTAAAGAAATTCTGACATAATTTTCCATCTTCGTCCATTGCAAAAAAATTCACGAGATCGAAAGATAATTGAAAGTGAGATATTTTACATTTTAATTCCTTTTGTATATGTATTAATAAATAAAAGCTTTCTAAATAGCTTTTTTCAATTGGGCGATTCCCTTAATGTTCCGTAGCAATTCAATTAGCAATTGCATTATATAATATTTTCGCTCGTGGTCACTGGGTCACACATCAGTTTCACAATGGATGCAGCGCGGCTCTTCAGCTCTATGTGACGCGACAGAAACGATGTACCAGCGTCATCAGACCATGACGTGACAAAATTCTCTGCTTAAGCCGGCAGATCGCATACAAAAGCACGGCTAAGCTCTCGCATTAAGGTGATCACAAAAAGAAAGATAGCAGCTCATCGAGCTAACATTGTCTAAACAAGATATTAATTTAAAAAAAAATTATGATACACATCAACCATTGTATAATCTACGTTATAAAAATAATTTTCAGTGCGCAATTTCACGACATATAATGTGAATATTTTTACAATATCAAGATTACAATATTCAACGAGAAAACTGTCAAGTATACTTACAGATAATAATCCGAATAATAATAGTCGGGAATTAAACCGCAAATATTTCGTTTACTAATTCGCAACGTTTCATGCGGAATATGCTGTAATAATCGCAGACACTCGTTCTCATACGTGCTCGCGTGGTATACACGAGCGAGTGTAGAGGATTCGTTAAAACGGACGACATTTTGCGGCGAAACCGCAAAGCGAATGTTCGGGGGAGAGGCATAAATGTATCCTTGTTGCTGGAATAAACCGCACGCACGCAAAAAACCTCGCGACGTACAAGCGCGCTTCGTTGGCGGCTTGAAGGAACGAAGCGCACACGAGAAAAGGAGGGCTAACCGCAAGCAACACCGGCGACCACATCGCGCCTAATGATAGCGTTTTACGGCCTTGTGAAACACAATTGCGGTAGGTCTTGATATTTCTCGAAATCATCGGCTTTCCTGCGTCAATAGAGTTTCACGTGCTGATTACTCGATTCCGGAGTAGCAAGTTAAATTTTGCAGAAGTCGCGCGAAATCGTTAGAATTTTTACAACTGTATCAGGTGGAGTGTCTAAATAAATTCTAACAAAAAAGTACGCTGTTGTAACAAAAGTCTATGTCCGCTACTTCTATCATTGATAGAAGATTGAAGATAAACCCATTTTTAATTAACGCGGAACTAATTAAAAGTTAAAGTTTGCCGTTGTACTCGGAAGGAAGTTCCGGAGTTTCGTAGTTCGACATCGAAGTTTCGAAGGGGCTCCCGGAAGTTCGATTTCGATAGCGGAGTTGCTATCTCCGCCTCCTGATTCTCAATGGTACTCATATTGATAACCCCCTCCTCGGATAATTGAGCTTAACGAAGTGCTTGGTACCGTGGAAGCGAATTCGTCGCCGAAACGATTCGCGCGAGTGCGCTTATTCACTACGACGGGAGTTACGACGATCCAAATCCAATCTTCCAATCAGAGTCAATTACAGACTGACAATGCTCGTGCAGACTTGCTGCTTAAACGTCAGCTATGCGAGACGACGGTGTCATTTCGTATACAAACGGGATTACGCGATCTAATTCACGGCCTAACAAAAGGCCGGAAGAAAGCCACGACGATGGAAGGGTAGAACAGTCCTTTAATTCTTTTATATTTAAATTCTATAGGTCGAACTAAAATCTCTCTCTCTCTCTCTTTGCAATTATTTAGAAAATTTTCTTGATACAAAAGACATGAAATGATATAAAGATATAAGATCATTCGCAAATTTACAGGCTAATCTAGTTAATCTTTCTTGGCAAAATATAAAATAAAAATGCAAATATTCGGTATTGCTGGTATGCATTTTATTACTCACACTATTTCTTATCACGCATTAATCTCATTGTGCCACGCGCGTGGTGAAACAATATTAACCCTAGAATCCATGACTGGGGTCGATTTCGACCCCAGGCGAACTTTGAACTACGCTCCTGAGCTAGCGAGTGACATTTTCGACTCAGGACCTGAACCATAATTCATTTCAACTTTCTAAAAGTAGGGTTATGTCGGGCGCAGCGTTAGTTGTTCGCTAGCAGTGAAGTAGCACAGTCGCAAAGCGGGCATGGGGTCGATATCGACCCCAGTCGTGACTTGCCGTTTGAGTTTCGTCACGGTAAGCTAATTTTATTTTTTTGCTAGAATCAATATATATCATGTATTATTACGTAATCTGAGCATAAATAGTCATAAATATTATTTAAGACGAAATATCACACAATTTAGTCGGTAAAAATCCCGTTGCCTATAGAAGATTGACATTTCGCAGAAAATGGCTGGGCAATATAATGTTTCATTTTTTTCATATTTTTTACTATTTTGTATCAAATAAAAATAAAATAATACTTAAAATACAATTTTTTATGGTTTTTTCATCGACTTTTTCCGTATTTCAACTTTGCGAATTTCTTCATCTTTATAGTCCCAAATAAATATACTTTTTGAACAGAACATAGCGATGACAATTTTTTTCTAATAGTCTAATGTGTCCTCTTTAAAACTATTTTAACCCCGTTTGAATTTTTAAAATCGGTTGATTACAAAAAAAGATACAAATTTTTGTTTAAAAAAAGAGGTTTTTGCTGATTTTCTGCGTTTTTCAGTCTTTAAATGGATTTTTCACTAACTAAACTTGAGTAAAATTAAATTTACCGTATACCATTCTCTTCGTTATTAAAAAACGAAGAAATTCATGTAGGTTTAAAGGCCCTTTTTTTCTGTAGGACCGGTTTTACGATCAAATAAAGCGTGGGGTCGATATTGCCCCCAGTCATGGATTAGAAGGTCAAAAAAATGATACATGGATTCTAGGGTTAAGAATATGAATAAATAAGCTATGCAGAACTCAGCTTCTGAGAATATGTTATTTTTTAACATTTTATATATATTTGTGCAGAAATAAAAAACACAAATATTGAATCTAATTGTAACTTCTAACTGTTATCAATAAAATTCTGTTTTCCACTTCTGACTGTACGTTGAGATTCAATTGTAATTGCGACACGTCATTTTTGCATTAGCATAATTGTCACTCAGTGTCATTTCGTAATGCCTTTCTCGGTGAAGTGACCTGTCATCGCGAGTACGCGCTCTGCCATTCCGCTCCTTCTTTCACCATCGCCCGCCGTCGCGGCAACGGCTCGGCCGGGAGAATTCGCAGCGAGAGCACGGGGTCCGATTAAAACAACATCCGCGGGATCGTGTCGGGACATTTAAGAGTCTCGAGCCCGCACGTTAATATAATGTCTTAGGCGGCCGAAGCCGTGTCGACAAGCCACGGATACTCTCTCTCTGACGCGGTACCCTCCCCGTACATGGCGCGCGGATAGATAATCGCGGCATTGTCTTACATCGACGCTCGTATACACCGCACACGGTGGTATACATGCGAGGCAAGGCATAAGCATTTGCTATCGGTCGGCTTCTCGTGTGCTATACGACTCGCGAGCACTCGCGAATGCGCTTTATCCAGGCGGCGATCTACCGCAGGCCGAACTGACGAGACTAATCACCCGTCCGCCACAGATTTCTTCCTACCAATCTCGGTTTTCCTTATTCAGTTCAAGTCGCAGCGCAGGGTGCACCGTAGCCCGATCAAACAATAAATGCAAATAGTTAAATTCAATCGGCATTCATAATATAACTTTAGAAAAAAATGTGCAAGCTTCTTAGTTGTATATACTCGAATACTTTGGCAAATTCATTCTTATTTCCACATTTTAAGAACGATATTGATATTTGATGTAATTAGGTATTGCATTTTTATTTGGAATATTTATTACGACATCTTGATTATCAATATCAATCTTTTCTTTATTAAGCATGTCGTAATAAATTAAAGCGCTCGTTCATATTAAAATGCATTATATATGTTTATTTTTTTTACAATTCAAAATTTGTGTTGCAAATTATAGGGATATATCCAAGAATGATGTCAGACGGTCGAAAGAGTCTCGCTAGTATTTCACCGCTCGCGATACTGGTTATGTTTCACTTTAGAAGTAAAGAGCCGCCGCGCTGCGCCGCATGGTGAGGGTAAATATTGCAGCATGCACTCAGGCGCAGAGACAGGATGCATACCGGCGCACGTTGCACACCCTGCGAGCCAGCAGCTACCCTCGCTCGAAGGCTGGCACGAAGGCGAAGGTAAGAGAGTACGGTCTATGTATTAGCGTCTGCATATATTATTTCGCTGCATAGCGCGAGAGAGTCTGGCGTGCATGTTGCGCATATCCGAAACTCGCGGCTTTCGCACGATTCGTGCCTCGCTCCCGTGATGCCGAAATGCGTGGCACGTGCAGGTACTGTTTTGCAAGTGAGATTCTATGGCGTCAAGAAATCCACCGTCTATACATATTAAAACGTATGCATTAGCGTTAATACCCGCGGCTATTGCAAATCTTGAGATTATCGCAAATATTAACAAAAATATATCTGATGTAAATTCGCGATATCCACTGTTATTACTTCTTGTTATTCGCTTACGGTACTCTTACTTACAATTAGTATTGCTTTACCGTAAAAAGATTAAGACGCATAATGCATATTTAGTCTTAACAATGATTTATCGTTACTGTAAACTATTACGATTTCTCGCTCTGCTCTGCTAAGAACTGACAATCACAAAATAAATATATTATAAATAAATTGTACCCGGCGCCCATCGTTTGTTTATTAATATTTGCATAATATACGACTGGTTCGTAATAACGACATATTTGCGTGGTTGCAAAAGTAATGTTTGCGCGAAAATATAAGACTGATGTTTTTCGACGGTATCCACCGCGAGGAAAACCGCGACAAGGCTCGGCGCGAAGCCGCCTTTTATTCCGGCGATGCGTGTGAAAACACCAGCCCGTGCAAACCCAGAAAATACAGTAATACACGAGTACCTCGACGACAGCCACTCGGCTCGGTTGTCACGTGTCCCGTTATTTATGGATGTAACACAGCGGCAACCCTCTTATTCGTAGTTTTTACTCATATTTCGCGAAGCCCTGCCGGGAGAGATCGAAGCGCGCCCGCCCGAAACACCGCGGGATGAGAAGCCGCGGTGATATCCGTGGACTGAAACACAGGCGAGACGAGAGAAAGAGAGAAAAACGGGAGAAACGGGGGATGGGGGATGAGGGGCGACGGGCGACGGGCGACGGGCGACGGGAGTGAGAGTAGATCCGAAGTTCGGGCGTTATTTATGATGCTTTCTCCCAAAGCGGCCACGCTAAGCGACCGCGGCTTTTGCCAGAGTACGATCGCCCTTCCGGTACCTTATGTCGCGCTTATTTCTTCCGAGGGAATCGTTCCCTCGTCGAATGCTACGTTACATATTGCATCTTCCCGTGATAACGAACACAGAAACGACATAGCGATTTTCAAACTTTCATCATGTGTTGGTACGATATTTTGAAAAAAACACTGCACTCACAAAAGTGCAGAGTCTATTTCACCAAAATATTTTAATTTAATTGTACTTGACGATACACATTTATGATTCTAAAACTACTGAGACATCTTGTGAATGAATATAAAATAGTGGTGAAACATTAAACACATATATAAGAATTTCATGAATATTAATAGCACCACGTGGTTGTTGCGATTGATTCTATCGTCGGTTTTCTTTGATACGAATTTATATTTATACTTCTCAGGATCTATTTAGTGCCGACGGAATCTCTCATCTCCTACCCCCACAGTAATCTACATGTTACACGTCGCTTGTATAAATATCACGTACACGCGGAAGGGTTGGTGGTCAGTTGGTTGGCCCGTTTAATCCCTTATCCCTTTAAACGTTGTGTATTATCCTCGTAAAAACTAATACAGAAACGACGTTGGTCCGGCTCCGCCTAAAGCCTGCTCCCAGCAGAGGGACGTATAAAAAGACGAAAAGAGTAAAAAAAAAATAGACGACTCTAGAGCGTAGAGACCCGGCAGCGTTGGCCCCCAGGGCTCGAAAATACGTCGAGTTTGCTCGCTCTGGAGCACAGGCGGGGATGAAGAAGAGAAAGAGAGAAAGAGAAAGAGAAAAAGAAGGGGGGAAAAGAGAGAGAGTTTTGTGCGCAAGAGAGGCGATATATCACCGGGCGACGAAACAACCAACCCCCGACGAGAGTTGCATTTGCATCGACGGACCGACGCTCGCACACGGTCGAGGGCACATATAAAAGGCAGACGCATACACAAGCTCCCGGGCGTCGATCGACTTCATCCCCCCATTCCACTGTAGCTCCTGGTTCCTCCCAGGGGCGCGAAGGGGCTTTACCCGTCCTTCCCTAACCCCAAGGCCTGATTTACATTTTCTTTCCTGGCGCACGAGGTCCCGTTCCACTCGATAAGAGGAAACGCCTTGAACCGGCGGTATTTCAACCCTTGCGAAAAAGAGATTCGGAATTCGTAGCGAGCTCGCGACACGAATCTGGACTAGATCGCACAGTCCAGAGCGAGGAAGGGCTAAAGGGAGAACAGAATAGCCTCCGTGAAGAAGATAAGACCATCAGCCTTCTCTTAGTTATACATAGTATCGCGAAAAAATATATAAATAACACTGACTTTAGATTAGGTAATACATGCGAATAAGTTATTGCGACTTCACAATAACAGGCCAATATTTTACGAAGCATCTTTTTTATAGTTAATAAAGCAATTCGCATAACTTTTCGAATATTTCTCCACAATTTTACTTTATCGAGAACGTATCAAAAAAATAACCAAAAAATTTGAATCTTTCGAAATACTTGGGGAACTTTGATTAGCAATGACTACTCCAATGACAGACTACTCCGTGCATGTACACAAAACGAATATTCGTCCTCGGAATGCATCGTTCATCCGTTTATAGAGATATCGTAAAGAATTAATGATGGTGTTTGACCGAGAAATAAAATCAGGTTATGCCTTCCAGGATTATATATAAAAAGATGCGTCCGACGCAATTACGTTCATCCAAGACGGAATAGAGGCGAGCAATAGGTTCGTAAATTCTAAATAATTTATTTATAACCTTTAGTTAAAGAGGCAACATGACGTTCTTCTTGCAATTTTTCTTTACGATGAACAATATCGCCAAATTGGAAAAAAATATGCGTTGAAAAGTTTTAAAAATTTTTGTAGAAGTGTATTACTGAGTCGAAATGACTGCACCTTCGATCACGAGGATAGCATATTTAAATGCTTTCTTGAAAAATAAATATGTAAATACGTTTACGACATAACTCTGAGAAAGTATGATAAATGTGTAATCGAAAGCGCGCAAAATAGCACGCGTGACGTTCCGCAGAATTTGCAATTACCCGCCGCAGTTTACAAAATGGTCGTGCGGTATAAATTAAACTGCCCCGTAGGCATGGCTGCATTCAATCTCTCAACGAAATATCTCGCTTCAATCTATATATCTACATATACACATGCATATCCGTGCGCGGTTCAAAAACATTCTACCATTACCGGCACTTGTTCGCCATTGCATTAATTTCCGCTTTTGCGCTTATACGGAAATGTTTCGCGCCGATTCACAGTTTCGTATCACTAATGATAAAACTACATCATCCTGCATGAAACTATAACTCTCGCGAAGAGAATCACACTTTTTTGAGATTGGGCAATGTTACTTGTCCCAACAGAAGGCGTGTGCGCATAATAGAGTGTAATTCAAAGGACCGAAAGAGAACCATGACGAGTTATGAAATGGAACAAAGAATATTACGTAGGAGAAAAATGGGAGATCCATTGGGTACGCGCGCGAGGGGGGTAGAGAGGAAGAGGAAGAGAAGAAAGGAGAATGGTGCGGGATATCGCCGACTATGAAATTGGATCCGGATACGGTCCTTTAAACGACGCCGAGAACGTAGCGTCGCGACGACGGCGGCGTTTGTAACGACGGCAGGTTGTTCGCGAAGGATAAAAAGGTTTGCCTATACTTTGAAGATCACGAGTCTGGCACGAGCCAGAGGCTGCTGTTCTCTCTCTCTCTCTCTTTCTTTCTCTCTGTCTCGTTTGTTCCCTTTCTCAGCGCCGCCTTCCCTCAGTTTATACTCTATAAACGGAGCAGCGGGAGCGGCGCGCTGTGTTGTACGATCACTGAATCATTGTTGGTGATAGATAGCACAGCTGTTGCGCTGAGATCACACGCTCTCGAAATAGTATGCAACAATACGTTGCTCTCGGGGTGTCTCGCGGCTAATGCGCGAAGTCACCTCCGACCAAGTCGATTTAACGAACCGCACGCGCTTTTCCAACGATCACTTTGTAGGCGCATTCGGTCGTCCGCGCCCGTTCACCCGCTTGAACGAGGTGTCAAACGCTCTACTGGCATTACGCGCCACTACTTCGTTAAAGCGAAATGGATGGCGAAATGGAAGCACGATAACTAGCCGGTCATGATTCAATGGCTGATTAAGGATATATAGTTTTCCTCTTACACTCTCTTATGCTTTATGCTTTGATGACCACTGCAGTTTCAACGTATATTTATATAATAATTAACAATCAAAATAATAACTTTGTAATTGTATAAAAACGGTCTAAACTAAAGTAATTCATAAAGTATTGAAAAAATGATAGCATTCAAAGTCGTGCGAATTAGTTTATATAAAAGTAGTGCTGTGCGTCAAACTTGATATATTCTCGAAAAATTATGTAAGTGTGTTTTTTCTCAAAATACTGATTTTTAATACATATTTCACATAGTATCATTGAAACGGATATCCGTATTGAAATATTTCGTATTTAAAGAATGAGAATATTTTCGGACAGATACGAATGATCTGTTTAAACTAGTGTTATTTAGCTTCATTTTGCAAAACATGTTGCTAAACTTTACAGAAAAGATAGATCGCCGTCTTATTTTACCGCAATAACGAGTGCTCGCGACTTGGCGTTTAGGCAATGGTACCAGATACCTGGCGAGCGGACTGCCACGCTAAATGCGTCTTGATAGAGTATAATATTGCGCGGAAATCCGAGGCAAATGTGTTAAGGACCGGCATACGTATACGCTTACGGATAACCGATCGGCCGTGCTAAGTTATCTTTGGTAAACCGGATGCACGAATAATTACCAAATGCCGAGGCACACGTACTCGTTCGCTTGAGAAAGCCGGCTCCGCGCGAGTCGATTTTGCGAGAAAGACGAATAGCCGCATTATTCTGTTACGTCCGCTAAATGTAATAATGAAATGCCCGAGGTGAGCGGAAAACGTCGAAGTCTACTCGACGCACAAGGTCGAACTGCTTAAATATTTCCTGGAGATGCGCGACCGCACTAAAACGAGCTCTCTGTATAATCGCAACCAAGTTCAAAAGTGCGCCTAAGTGGCGGACAATTAACTTGATTCATCGTGAGTGCCAATTTAGAAAAAAAAAATGAAATTTATGCATCTGTTTAGTCTAGACTGTCTTGTCCGTTCTTACATAAATAAAGGCTATCACAAATCAAGCTATCTTCTCGGTACAGAGCTATTATTATGTTACAAACTTCTTCTACTTTATATAACGATTCTGTAAAAGTGCTGGTAGTTTATATAGTACTTGATAACAGGCGACACGACTACATGAATATTTCAAATGTCTCATAATTTATAGCTAACATTATTGAATAATCGAATATACATAGTCATGAAAATGACTGGTTCGCGCAAATTAATATGTACACCTCATATCGTAGAGAAGCTGCGAATCCGTGGAAAGTTAGAAATTGAAAGAATTATGGCGACCTGCCTCGGATTCTCGCACCATTATTACGTTATGAGAAATAGGGCATATTATACGGAAGACCGGTAGCCTACAGGACCAACGAGTTTACGGTTTAGCGGAGGCGAGCAGACGAGAAGCCAAGGAGGAGAGGTGGCCGCTAGCTACCGTATAATTACGCGAACGCCTCTTCCGGAGATGACGCGTTATTACCCTGGGGCGACTTCCTCGTGCGGCTCAGGCAGAATCCTGCAGACCCTCCTCAAAGGAGGGCCCTAGGGATACCATGGCTCGCGTAATCGCCTCGTTATACTATCATACACCCGCTTCGCACCGCGTTATAGGATAGCGCTCCAAAACACTGTGCGAGGAAAAGAAAAGAAAACGGTTTGAAAATATTGACAGCACTGGGACGTGCTTCATTAATTTCAAAAACGTCAGACAAAAAATGTGTCTCTATATTCTATAATATTATATCAACTGTATTTAATTAAACTAATAAGATATGTTTGTAGATATATTAATTCGCAACGTTATATTTATTAATACTTCGTATTTTTCGCACAAGAGATATTCGAGCAATTGTAAAAGTTGGCAAAAAGAACTTCATTCTTTCCGATTCTTCCAGACCGCTCTTTCGTGAGTTTATTACTTCACTCGCTTCCTTCGTTCATATCGACCTCTCTTTTCTCTACACCTGGTTCCACCGCGTGATAAATGGTGCTGTTCCGTTGAACCCTCGCCTTCGTCTTTCGAGAAGGTTTTATCAACTCGGACACGCCGTGCTCCTTCTGCCACTTCTCAACAACGATTCTTTCGTTTCTTGTTTAAAAAGTTTGCTTCATATTCTGCTTTAGAATTTTAAGCTACGTTAAAATCTAACAGTAACAGAGACTCTACTCGGCCGTTCAATAAAAATTCGATAATTTTATTCAGATTAAACATGTCATATTTTCCATCCTTTTATTTAGTAACGTTAAAATGTCCATTTTGTAATATTTTGTTATTTGCTTAATACCATCTTCTCTCTCTTTCTGAATATATGTATTTTTTTTCTTACTTCATATAATTATCATTAAAATTTCATTCCTTTTAAATACTAACTAACTGTAAAACTTTATTACTACTCAATACTGAGACTACTCGACCATTTAATAAAAATTCGATAATTTCATCGTAACATGTTCTTATCTATTTTTCACCATTTCATTTTTTTTTTATTGTTGACGT